>NC_083834.1:2969915-3037272 GCF_015708825.2 Lethenteron reissneri
TGCCGGCCTTCACAATAGCACTTGCCCCGACGTTCTGTTGAGGCTATCGGGGGCATCTTTGTCTTGTGTTGATAGATGTGGGTGCGTGGGAGCGGTGGTGCAGCGGTTAGCGCCACGCTGCGCTACGAACCTGGCGACCCGAGTTCGATTCCCGCTCACGGCCAACACCGAGTGACGATCATCTGAACGGGTCTCGGGCCTCCCCTAGGTCGGCTCAGCCTCAAAACGCCGAGTGCCCTGGTGCCAGGAGGGAGACAAAGGCGGCCGGGCGTGGCGTTGACCACCCAGCCCCTCGTGTGCCACAGTGCCGGCCTCCATAGCGGTGGTGGTTGGTGGTGGTTGTGTTAGTGGTTGGTGGTGGTGGTGGGTGGTGGTGGTGTTGATGGTGGTGGTTGTGTTAGTGGTTGGTGGTGGTGGTGGGTGGTGGTGGTGGGTGGTGGTGGTGGGTGGTGGTGGTGGTGTTGATGGTGGTTGATGGTGGTGGGTGGTGGTGGGTGGTGGTGGTGGTGGTGGTGTTAATGGTGGTTGGTGGTGGTGGGTGGTGGTGATGGTGGTTGGTGGTGGTGGTGGGTGGTGGTGGTGGGTGGTGGTTGATGGTGGTGGTGTTGATGGTGGTTGGTGGTGGTGGGTGGTGGTGGTGGTGGTGGTTGATGGTGGTGGGTGGTGGTGGGTGGTGTTGATGGTGGTTGGTGGTGGTGGGTGGTGGTGGTGGTGGTTGATGGTGGTTGATGGTGGTGGTGTTGATGGTGGTTGGTGGTGGTGGGGTGGTGGTGGTGGTGGTTGATGGTGGTGGGTGGTGGTGGGTGGTGGTGATGGTGGTTGGTGGTGGTGGGTGGTGGTGGTGGTGGTTGATGGTGGTGGTTGGTGGTGGTGGTGGTGGTAGTGGTAGTGGTGGTGGTAGTGGTGGTTGATGGTGGATGGTGGTGGTGGTGGTTAGTGGTAGTGTTGGTGGTGGTTGGTAGTGGTGGTGGTGGTTGGTGGTAGTGGTAGTGTTGGTGGTGGTGGTGGTGGTGGTAGTGGTAGTGTTGGTGGTGGTGGTGGTGGTAGTGGTAGTGTTGGTGGTGGTGGTGGTGGTAGTGGTGGTGTTGGTGGTGGTTGGTAGTGGTGGTGGTGGTTGGTGGTAGTGGTAGTGTTGGTGGTGGTTGGTGGTAGTGGTGGTGGTGGTGTGCAGGGTGTGTGTGTGTGCAGGGTGTGTGTGCAGGGTGTGTGTGTGTGCAGGGTGTGTGTGTGTGCAGGGTATGTGTGTGTAGCAGGCTGTGTGTGTGTGCAGGGTGTGTGTGTGCAGGGTGTGTGTGTGCAGGGTGTGTGTAGCAGGCTGTGTGTGTGTGCAGGGTGTGTGTAGCAGGCTGTGTGTGTGTGCAGGGTGTGTGTGTGTGCAGGGTGTGTGTGTGCAGGGTGTGTGTGTGCAGGGTGTGTGTGTGCAGGGTGTGTGTGTGCAGGGTGTGTGTGTGCAGGGTGTGTGTAGCAGGCTGTGTGTGTATGTAGGGTGTGTGTAGCTGTGTGTGTGTGCAGGGTGTGTGTGTGTGCAGGCTGTGTGTGTGCGCAGGTGTGTGTGTGTGCAGGCTGTGTGTAGCAGGCTGTGTGTGTGTGTAGGGTGTGTGTAGCTGTGTGTGTGTGCAGGGTGTATGTGTGCAGGGTGTTTGTAGCAGGCTGTGTGTGTGTAGCGGGCCGTGTGTGTGTGTGCAGGGTGTGTGTAGCAGGGTGTGTGTGTGTGCAGGGAGTGTGTAGCAGGCTGTGTGCAGGGTGTGTGTGTGTAGCAGGGTGTGTGTGTAGCAAGCTGTGTGTTTGTGCAGGGTGTGTGTAGCAGGCTGTGTGCAGGCTGTGTGTGTAACAGGCTGTGTGTGTGTAGCAAGCTGTGTGTGTGTAACAGGCTGTGTGTGTGTAGCAAGCTGTGTGTGTGCAGGCTGTGTGTGTGTGCAGAGTGTGTGTAGCAAGCTGTGTGTGTGTGCAGGGTGTGTGTAGCAGGCTGTGTGTGTGTAGCAAGCTGTGTGTTTGCAGGCTGTGTGTGTGTGCAGGGTGTGTGTGTGCAGGGTGTGTGTAGCAGGCTGTGTGTGTGTGCAGGGTGTGTGTAGCAGGCTGTGTGTGTGTGCAGGGTGTGTGTGTGCAGGGTGTGTGCAGGCTGTGTGTGTGCAGGGTGTGTGTAGCAAGCTGTGTATGTGCAGGGTGTGTGTAGCAGGCTGTGTGCAGGGTGTGTGTGTGTAGCAGGGTGTGTAGCAAGGTGTGTGTAGCTGTTTGTGTGTGCAGGGTGTGTGTGTGTGTGTGCAGGCTGTGTGTGTGTGCAGGCTGTGTGTGTGCAGGGTGTGTGTGTGTAACACTCTGTGTGTAATGTGCAGGGTGTGTGTGCAGTGTGTGTGTGTGTGTAGCCAGCTGTGTGTGTGTAGCAGGCTGTGTGTGTGTGTGCAGGCTGTGTGTGTGTGTGCAGGGTGTGTGTGTGTGCAGGTTGTGTGTGTGTGTGTGCAGGCTGTGTGTGTGTACAGGGTGTGTGTAACACGCTGTGTGTAGCAAGCTGTGTGTGTGTAGGGTGTGTGCAGGGTGTGTGTGTGTGCAGGCTGTGTGTGCAGGGTGTGTATAACACTGTGTGTGTGTAGCAAGCTGTGTGTGTGCAGGGTGTGTGCAGGGTGTGTGTGTGTGCAGGCTGTGTGTGTGCAGGGTGTGTGTAACACTCTGTGTGTGTGTGTGTAGCTGTGTGTGTGTAGCAAGGTGTGTGTAACACTCTGTGTGTGTGTGTGTAGCTGTGTGTGTGTAGCAAGGTGTGTGTAACACTCTGTGTGTGTGTAGCTGTGTGTGTGTAGCAGGCTGTGTGCAGGGTGTGTGTAGGGTGTGTGTGCAGGGTGTGTGTAGCTGTGTGTGTGTGCAGGGTGTGTGTGTAGCAGGCTGTGTGTGTGCAGGCTGTGTGTGTGTAGCAGGCTGTGTGTGTGTAGCAGGCTGTGTGTGTGTGCAGGCTGTGTGTGTGTAACACGCTGTGTGTGTGTAATGTGCAGGCTGTGTGTGTGCAGGGTGTGTGTGTAGCAGGGTGTGTGTGTAGCAGGGTGTGTGTGTGCAGGCTGTGTGTGTAATGTGCAGGCTGTGTGTGTAATGTGCAAGCTGTGTGTGTATCAGGGTGTGTGTAACACGATGTGTGTGTGTAGCAAGCTGTGTGTGTGTGCAGGGTGTGTGTAGCAAGCTGTGTGTGTGTGCAGGGTGTGTGTAATGAGCAGGGTGTGTGTAACACGCTGTGTGTGTATCAGGGTGTGTGGGGTGAGGCTCACTCTCTAGGTTGGGTTGCCCAGGTCTCACCACCCTCTCTCTTTTTTTTTACTTCCCCAAAGTGACAGCTCTCTGATGGATTAGAGTACATCTGACCTTAATGCGCGTGCGTGCGTGTGTGTGCGTGCGCGTGTGTGTGCGTACGTGTGTGTGTGTGCGCGTGTGTGTGCGTGTGTGCGTGCGTGTGTGTGTGTGTAGGAGTGTGTGTGTGCGTGTGTAGGTGTGTGTATGCGTGTGTAGGTGTGTGTGTGTGCGCGTGTGTGTGCGTGTGTGCGTGCGTGCGTGTGTGTGTGTAGGTGTGTGTGTGTGCGTGTGTAGTTGTGTGTATGCGTGTGTAGGTGTGTGTGTGTGTGCGTGTAGGTGCGTGTGCGTGTGTGCGTGCGTATGTGTGCGTGTGCGTGTGTTCGTGCGTGCGTGTGTGCGTGCGTGTGTGTGCGTGCGTGTGTGCGTGCGTGTGTGTGTGTGCGTGCATGTGTGTGCGTGTGTGCGTGCGTGTGTGTGCGCGTGTGTGTGTGCAGGTATGTGTGTGCGTGTAGGTGTGTGTGTGCGTGCGTGTGTGTGCGTTTGTGTGTGTGCTGGTATGTGTGTGCGTGTAGGCGTGTGTGTGCGTTCGTGTGTGTGCGTGTGTGTCATTGAGAGTGTGCGAGCGTGTCGGTGTGTGTGTGTGTGTCTTTCGCGTGGCATCGAAAGTGCACCTAGCCTGGCACAAGCGCCGTAGTGATGACAACCGCCGCTGAGTCGGTCAGTCTGTTTCGGTGAGAGTGTGAACGTGTGTGTGTGTAGGTGTGTCTGTGTGTGTCTGTGTGTGTGTGGGGAGCGGTAGTGCAGCAGTTAGCGCTACGCTGCACTTCGAACCTGGCGACCCGGGTTCGGTTCCCGCTCACGACCAAAACCAGTGACGATTATCTGAACCGGTGTCTCTCTCATCATCATCACGGTGGCTAGGAGATGTTAACTACCTCGCCTGGTATGCAGGAGGTCGTGAGTTCGATCCCGACCCTGACGCCTGCTGCTGTATATTTGGAGTTTGCGTGTCTCTCTCTCTCTCATCATAATCACGGTGGCTAGGAGATGTTAACTACCTCGCCTGGTATACAGGAGGTCGTGAGTTCGATCCCGACCCTGACGCCTGCTGCTGTATATTTGGAGTTTGCGTGTCTCTCTCTCTCTCATCATCATCACGGTGGCTAGGAGATGTTAACTACCTCGCCTGGTGTACAGGAGGTCGTGGGTTTGATCCCGACCCTGACGCCTGCTGCTGTAAATTTGGAGTTTGCGTGTCTCTCTCTCTCATCATCATCATCACGGTGGCTAAGAGATGTTAACTACCTCGCCTGGTATACAGGAGGTCGTGGGTTAGATCCCGACCCTGACGCCTGCTGCTGTATATTTGGAGTTTGCGTGTCTCTCTCTCATCATCATCACGGTGGCTAGGAGATGTTAACTACCTCGCCTGGTGTACAGGAGGTCGTGGGTTTGATCCCGACCCTGACGCCTGCTGCTGTATATTTGGTGTTTGCGTGTCTCTCTCTCATCATCATCATCACGGTGGCGAGGAGATGTTAACTACCTCGCCTGGTATACAGGAGGTCGTGGGTTCTATCCCGAACCTGACGCCTGCTGCTGTATATTTGGAGTTTGTGTGTCTCTCTCTCATCATCATCACGGTGGCTAGGAGATGTTAACTACCTCGCCTGGTATACAGGAGGTCGTGGGTTCTATCCCGAACCTGACGCCTGCTGCTGTATATTTGGAGTTTGTGTGTCTCTCTCTCTCCGTGGTCACGTGGGATTTTTCTCCGCGTCCTCCGGTTTTTCCCTCCACGTTTAGAATCGGCATCACCACGCGTTTAGAGTTGTTTGCCTGCTGCTGCTGCTGCTGCTGCTGCTGCTGCTGCTGCTGCTGCTGCTGCTGCTGCTGCTGCTGCTGCTGCTGCTGCTGCTGCTGCTGCTGCTGCTGCTGCTGCTGCTGCTGCTGCTGCTGCTGCTGCTGCTGCTGCTGCTGCTGCTGCTGCTGCTGCTGCTGCTGCTGCTGCTGCTGCTGCACATGTCCACACCACGGCGACGAGACACTTTCGTTGAGCTGTCATCTGTGATAGCCAGAGTCGCTTCTCAAGACGGAGCTCTATGTAGCGGCTCAGTGGTAGGATTTCTTGTAAAATAAAATACAAATGTACCGACGAGTTTCACCACGTAGGGGGGAGGCTTTCGCGACCAACAATATCATCCGCAATCGAGGTATTTTTAAATCCTTTATATTAAGTTCACTTGCTTGCTTGCTTGCGCGCTTACGACCGTGCAAAACTTTCGGTCGTTTTTTAACCCACTTCCCGTGATCCAATCGAGCTGACATTTTGCACACAGACTCGTTGTGCGTGACAATTTATTTTCGTGAAAATTTTTTTCCAAAATTTTCCACTTTTTAGGAAAAAATTAATTTCATATTTAATTTAAAATACCAATGTGATAAAAATGAAACTCTTACTCAAGAAAAACAGAAATGACTAATAAAATAAAACCGATGCCACGCATATAAAGGATTTATAGTGAAAAACTTTGTTTTTACGGGTTAATTTTTTTGGGGGTTAGATCTTCGTGAAATATATCAACGCGTCAATCTTGAGTTGAAGCTTTCGTGACTGCACTAATCCATACTCATCGGTTCTTTGGGTAAAGTAACGTAGGTAGAAAAAATTAAATTAAATTAAACAAATTACGGTCGTCATCTGGCTGAGATCCGGCTGGGTACGGGTAGGCCGTGAGTCACCGGTGAGTCACCGTGATTGTCACTCATTTCCCAACGTCTTGTCTCTTCTCACAATTCAAGTTCCTAGAATCAACCCACCCGCGCCTGCAACATGGCTTCATCCCAGAGGTCGCAATCAGGTACCCGATACCCGTACCGTACCCGGCCGGGTACGGGTACGGGTACCCGTTTGCGACCCTGGTGCGGCCGGGTACGGGTACCCGTACCCTACCCGATACCCGGCTACCCGTACCCGGCCGGGTACGGGTACGGGTAGGCCGTGAGTCACTGGTGAGTCACCGTTTGTCACTCATTTCCCAACGGTCTTGTCTTTTCTCACAATTCAAGTTCCTAGAATCAACCCACCCGCGCCTGCAACATGGCTTCATCCCAGAGGTCGCAATCTGGTACCCGATACCCTACTCGATACCCGGCCGGGTACGGGTAGCCGGGTATCGGGTAGGGTACGGGTACCCGTTTGCGACCCTGGTGCGGCCGGGTACGGGTACGGGTAAGGAATCAAAACCCGTTTGCGACCTCTGGTCCCTCGGGTGTTAAGGCTGTAGGCACACCGATTCGCACGGTTGGCTCCGTACGGTGCGAAAGAAGTTACACACACACACACGTCTATAGCAGGGAGCATTGTATGGGAGCTGTGGGTGTATGTGTGTGTGTGTATGTGTGTATATGTGTGTGTGTGTATGTGTGTGTATGTGTGTATGTGTGTGTATGTATGTGTGTGTATGTGTGTGTATGTGTGTGTATGTGTGTATGTATGTGTGTATGTGTGTGTGTATGTGTGTATGTGTGTGGATGTGTGTATGTGTGTGTGTATGTGTGTGTGGATGTGTGTATGTGTGTGTATGTGTGTATACGGGGAGCGGTGGTGTAGCGGTTAGCGCGCTGCGCTATGAACCTGGCGACCCGGGTTCGATTCCCGCTCACGGCTAACATCAGTGACGATTGTCTGAACCGGTCCTGGGCCTCCCCTAGGTCGACTCAGCCTTAAATGAGTACCTGGTGTGGTGTGTAAACATCGCCACTGGGGAGACAAAGGCGGCCGGGCGTGGTGTTGGCCACCCACCCCCTCGTGTGCCGTGCCGGCCTTTATAGGTGCTCGCTAACAGCACTTGCCCCTACAGTCTGTTAAGGTTATACGGGGGATCTTTGTCTTTGTCTTTGTATGTGTGTGTATGTGTGTATGTATGTGTGTATGTGGGTGGATGTGTATGTATGTGTGTATGTGTGTGTATGTATGTGTGTATATGTATGTGTGTGTTTGCATGTGTATGGGTGTATGTGTGTGTGGAAGTGTGTATGTGTGTGGATGTGTGTATGTGAGTGTATGTATGTGTGTCGATGTATGTGTACGTATGTGTGTATGTATGTGTGTATGTGTGAGTGTGTATGTGTGTGTGTGTCTCTGTGTGTGTCTGTGTGTTTGCAGGGTTCGATTCTCGCTCACGGCCAACACCAGTGACGATTATCTGAACCGGTCCTGGGCCTCCCCTAGGTCGACTCAGCCTGAAATGAGTACCTGGTGCGGTGTGTAAACATCGCCACTAGGGAGACAAAGGCGGTCGGGCGTGGTGCTGGCCACCCACCCCCTCGTGTGCCGTGCCGGCCTTCATAGGTGCCGCTCGCTAACAGCACTTGCCCCTACAGTCTGTGAAGCCTACACGGGGGATCTTTGTCTCTGGGCAGTGGGTGTGGGCAGTGGTTAACGCACCGCGCTACGAACCCGGCCACCTGAGTTCGATTCCCGGGTCACTGGCCAACATAGGTCCACTCAGCCTTAAATGAGTAAACATCAACACTGGGGAGACAAAGGCGGCCGGGCGTGGGACCTATCCACCCCCACTCCTTGACGCAGCCTTAATAGGTGCTCGCTAACAGGAAGACTTTTGCGTGCGTCCACCGGCAAAGTGATTTTTCTTCTTGGTTCTTTCGGTAAAGTCACGTAGAAGGGAAATAATAAAATAATACAAATTAAACATCATAAAATACAATTCTCACGACGTTTCGGCCACAACGCAAGCAGCCGTCCTCAGGTGAAGAATGAAACACCACCAAGCTTGGAGCGTATATTTAAGCTTGGTGGTGTTTCATTCTTCACCTGAGGACGGCTGCTTGCGTTGTGGCCGAAACGTCGTGAGAATTGTATTTTATTATGTTTTATTTTTATTATTTTATTATTTCCCTTCTACGTGACTTTACCGAAAGAACCAAGAAGATGAATCCCTGCAGTCACGAAAGCTTTAAATCGAAATGTTATTACGTTTTATTTTTTATTATTTTATTAAGAGGCCGTTCTGGGCATCTGCGTCGGTAGCCGTTCGTCGGCAAGTCAACTCAGCTCCACGTCCCCTTGTGAACCGCATCAGGTACGTTCAGGAAACCTCCTCCAGCCCCCTCCAGCCCCCCCCCCCCCCCGTTACTCTATGCGGCGTCGGTGGGTGGCTCTGTGGGGGGCTCTGTGGGGGGCTCTGTGGGGGGATCTGTGGGGGGGCTCTGTGGGGGGCTGGGTCTGGGTTTGTAGCGCAGCGCAGCGCTAATCCCCCCACACTACCGCACAGTACACTCAAAGTGACTCATAGTGATACACACACACACAGAGTGACACACACAGTGACACACACGCAGTGACACACACAGTGACACACACACAGTGACACACACACAGTGACACACACACAGTGATACACACACAGTGACACACACAGTGACACACACACACAGGGACACACAGTGACACACACACAGAGACACACACACACAGTGACACACACACACACACAGTGACACACACACACAGTGACACACAGAGTGACACACACGCAGTGACACACACACAGGGTGACACACACAGTCACACACACACGGAGTGACACACACACACAGTGACACAAAGATCCCCCGTATAGCCTTAACAGGCTGTAGGGGCAAGTGCTGTTAGCGAGCACCTATGAAGCCCGGAACGGCACACGAAGGGGTGGGTGGCCAGCACCACGCCCGACCGCCTTTGTCTCCCCAGTGGCGATGTTTACACACCGCACCGCACCAGGTACTCATTTAAGGCTGAGTCGACCTAGGGGAGGCCCAGGACCGGTTCAGATAATCGTCACTGGTGTTGGCCGTGAGCGGGTATCGAACCCGGGTCGCCAGGTTCTTAGCGCAGCGCGCTAACCGCTACACCACCGCTCCTCTGACACACACACACACAGTGACACACACACACAGTGACACACACACACAGACACACACACACACGTACACACACACCTACACACACACACCTACACACACACGTACACGTACACACACACGTACACGCACTCTAATTAAGGCAGTTCCCCTGCGACACAGCTAAGTGATGAAGTCCCCCCTCTACCCCCTCCCCTCTACCCCCCCCCTCTCCCCCCCCCTCTACCCCCCCCCTCTACCCCCCCCCTCTACCCCCCCCCCTCTCTCTCTGTTCGTCACCAATTATCACGCAGCAATTAGCGGCGTCAGGGGCCCCGTGCGAAACTCGTGTGGACCCAACACCTCGAGACTCAGGCGACAACCCACACTGACACCACCACTGTGTGTGTCACAGTGTGTGTCACTGTGTGTGTGTGTCACTGTGTGTGTCACTTTGTGTGTGTGTCACTGTGTGTGTACGTGTGTGTGTGTGTCACTGTGTGTGTGTCACTGTGTGTGTCACTGTGTGTGTGTGTGTCACTGTGTGTGTGTGTGTCACTGTGTGTGTGTCACAGTGTGTGTCACTGTGTGTGTGTGTCACTGTGTGTGTCACTTTGTGTGTGTGTCACTGTGTGTGTCACAGTGTGTGTGTGTGTCACAGTGTGTGTCACTGTGTGGTGCATCAGCCAGTCATCTCGGTCATCTCGGTCAGTCGACCAGTGGCACCTGGGTTGCCCCGTGACCTCCTGCCAGCGGGCTTTCGACACTTCACGTGGCCTCAAGGTGCACTTGGCCTGGCACAAGCATCGTGGTGACGTCACCGCCACTTAGTGGCGAATGGCGGTTGTTGTTGTTGTTGTTGTTGTGTCACTGTGTGTGTCACTTTGTGTGTGTGTCACTGTGTGTGTGTGTGTACGTGTGTGTGTGTCACTGTGTGTGTGTCACTGTGTGTCACTGTGTGTGTGTATCACTGTGTGTGTCACTGTGTGTGTGTGTCACTATGTGTGTCACTGTGTGTGTGTGTCACTGTGTGTGTGTCACTGTGTGTGTATGTCACTGTGTGTGTGTATCACTGTGTGTGTCACTGTGTGTGTGTATCACTGTGTGTGTATCACTGTGTGTGTGTGTCACTGTGTGTGTCACTTTGTGTGTGTGTCACTGTGTGTGTATGTCACTGTGTGTGTGTATCACTGTGTGTGTCACTGTGTGTGTCACTGTGTGTGTCACTGTGTGTGTGTCACTGTGTGTGTGTCACTGTGTGTGTGTCACTGTGTGTGTGTGTCACTGTGTGTGTGTCACAGTGTGTGTCACTGTGTGTGTGTCACTGTGTGTGTGTGTCACTGTGTGTGTGTCACAGTGTGTGTCACTGTGTGTGTGTCACTGTGTGTGTGTGTGTCACTGTGTGTGTGTCACTGTGTGTGTGTCACTGTGTGTGTCACTGTGTGTGTGTCACTGTGTGTGTGTGTGTGTCACTGTGTGTGTGTCAGGTGGTGCATCAGCCAGTCATCTCGGTCATCTCGGTCAGTCGACCCGTGGCACCTGCTGGGTCTGCCCCGTGGCCTCCTGCCAGCGGGCGTTCGACACTTCACGTGGCCTCAATGTGCACTTGGCCTGGCACAAGCATCGTGGTGACGTCACCGCCACTTAGTGGCGAATGGCGGTTGTTGTTGTTGTGTGTGTCACTGTGTGTGTGTGTCACTGTGTGTGTGTCACTGTGTGTGTGTCACTGTGTGTGTGTGTGTGTACGTGTGTGTCACTCTGTATGTGTGTGTACGTGTGTGTCCGTGTGTGTGTGTGTGTGTCCGTGTGTGTAGTCCGGCAAAAACAACCCCCCTACCTCTTCGTTGGTGCCGGACGGCAGCGCTGTGATGGGCAGTGCCGTGGGGGGCAGTGCCGTGGGGGGGCAGTGCCGTGGGGGGCAGTGCCGTGGGGGGCAGTGCCGTGGGGGGGGGGAGGGCCAACTTAGATTGGCTATTCCCCCCATGGCGTTTGTAGCCACCACAGTGGCCAAATGGGGGCTCTGGACGGGTGCGAGGGCCTGGTAACCCCTCCACCTTCAATGAATTAGCACCACACCACGATTAGGCCCCAGGGGGACCGGCGTCTGTGACGTCTCCTGGCCAAAAGTCATTTGGCGGAGCCAGGAGACTAAATCTTCACCCTCGGGGCTCCTCCAGAAACAACAAGAAACCACTATGTGTGGCCACGTGGAATGTTTGAACGCTCACTGCAGAGGAGAGGCTGCCACTCCTCTGTCGGGAGCTGGACCGGTACTGCCTGGATCTCTGTGGTATTCAAGAGGTCTGGTGGACTGGCTCTGGCTCCTGCCACCATGACAGTCCTCTACTCAGGGCAGGAGACTGCCAAACAACAGGGAGTGACTCTTCTTCTGAACAAAATAATGAAGGGAGCGTGGGAGCGTGGCGGTGAGGTGTGGGAAGCTGTAAGCCCCAGGCTACTTTGGGCTCGACTTCCCATCAACCAGAGGCGAGGAGTGGTGGTCGTGGTTACTTATGCCCCCACCGAAGACGAACATTCGTGGAGGGATGCAGGCAAGGCTGATGAGTCAGAAGCCTTCTATGACCTCCTGTCACAGGTGCTGGCTAAAGTGGCCACTCGGGACAGAGTCATCTTGTTGGGTGACTTCAATGCCCGAGTTGGTCATGATGCTGGCACCTGGTCTGGAGTGATTGGAAGGCATGGGCCAGATCAGCTCGATAACACCGGCAGGATGCTGCTAGATTTTTGTGCAGCTCATGGGCTTGTAATTACCAACACGCTGTTCCGGCATCGGCGCATCCACACAACATAATGGATGCATGCCGGGTCCATGCAAGAACATCTGCTGGACTACATAGTGAGGGGAAATCCTTCAACCTGGAAAACATCGTGGCACAAAGTGGGGATGAATCTACTGAGGCTGCGGTGCCTCAAATATTGGAAGAAGAAGTCACCCCCTGTGAGTGGCTGGCTGAGGTGCCATCTATTGAGGAAGTACTGAAGGCGATCTGGAGTTTGAGACCAGGAAAGACACCGGGCAGAGATGATCTCCCAAGCGAAATTCTGAGGGAGGGTGGCGTTTGTGCACAGACTGCCCTACATGACATCATAACAACAGTCTGGACCACTGGACGGGTTCCGCAGGATTGGAAGGATGCCCTGGTGGTCCCCCTCTCTAAGAAGGGGGACCGCACAGACTGTAACAACTACAGGGGAATCTCACTCCTCAGTGTGCCGGGAAAGGTCTTGGTAAGGATTTTTCAACATCGCCTTGCTAGGCACGCTGAGGAGAGGCTTACGGAGCCGCAATGCTGTTTCAGAAAAGGGCAGTCTTGCACAGATGCCATATTTTCTGTCCGTCTGCTACAGCAGAGGTGTAGGGAATTCCAAAAAGACCTACATCTCTGCTTTATTGACCTGGTCAAGGCCTATGATACCATCAGTAGGACTGGACTCTGGGTTGTTCTTCGTGCTTTCGGAGTCCCTGACCCTCTGCTCACGATCATTAAGGACCTTCATGATGGTGAGCGGGCCCGGGTAAAACTACGTGGCCGGGAGTCGGAGCCTTTCCCTGTACACCTTGGGGTGCGACAGGGATGTCCTCTGGCTCCCACATTATTTAACATCTATTTTGACCGCGTAGTTCGTGAAGCCTTCAATAGCTGTACCGGGGGAATTTCCGTTTGGTACAGATATAATGGGAGGCTGATCGACGCCCGGGTGCGATCAAGGGATGGCTCCCTATTGGTCAACCACGTTATGTATGCCGATGATTTGGTAATAGCTGCTCATTCAGAAGAGGAGTTGGAGGCGCTGCTGCTGAGACTGGAGCGTGCCACTAAGAGGTGGGGCCTTACCATCAGCCCCACCAAAACCAAGCACCTGCCTGGGTATTTTGTACCATCGGACACTCCACCCCCACAACTCCCAATTGGTGATGGGGCAGTTGTGGAGAGAGTGGAGAGTTTCCCATACCTGGGCAGTATGCTTATGACCGGCTCCAGTCTATCAGCAGAGGTCTCACTCCGAATCAGTCGAGCGGCAATATCTTTTCATCGGTTGCGTAACGCTGTGTGGAAGCTACCTGGTCTGTCGCTCCGCACGAAGCTTCAGGTCTTCTCGGCCACGGTCATTCCCTCCCTTCTCTACGCTTGCGAGACGTGGACCCCCCTGGTGGAGCATCTTCGCCGGTTGGAAACATTTAGGCTGGCCTGCCTACGATCCATCCTGGGTTTAACCAGGCTGGATTGTGTGAGGAGCTCACAAATCCTTGAAAGATCTGGGCAAAGTCCCATCAGTGAGCTCCTCCGGCAGGCAAGGCTGCGTTGGCTGGGTCATGTAGCCCACATGCCCAGCCACCGCATGCCTAAACAGCTTTTGTCCGGCCGGATCGAGGAGGCTAAACGGGCGCGGCACGGGCTAGAGAAGAGATGGAGTGATGTGGTACAGGAGGACGTGGAGCTGAGTGGACTTGACGATGACTGGTACCAGCGGTGTCAAGATCGGCCTCTGTGGAGGAGGCTCGTGAAGGACGCTACTGGGCAGTTGGAGGCAGTCGCCCTACAACAACAACGGAGGGCGGAGGAGCGACGCTCACAACAACGAGCGGAGCGCCGGGTGGCTAAAGCACAGCAAGTTGGTACAGTAGGGGGCACAGGTTATCTCGGTCAGTCGACCCGTGGCACCTGCTGGGTCTGCCCCGTGACCTCCTGCCAGCGGGCGTTCTACACTTCACGTGGCCTCAAGGTGCACATGGCCTGGCACAAGCGTCGTGGTGACGTCACCGCCACTTAGTGGCGAAATGCGGTTGTTGTTGTGTACGTATGTGGGAGCCACTCTGTATGTGTTTTTTTTACGTGGGTTGTTGTTGTATGTGTCACTCTGTATGTGTGTGTACGTGTGTGTGTACGTGTATGTCCCTGTATGTGTGAGTCTGTACGTGTGTCTGTACGTGGAGAGCGGTGGTGTAGCGGTTAGCGCACTGCGTTATGAACCGCTCACGGCCAACACCAGTGACGATTATCTGAACCGGTCTTGGGCCTCCCCTAGGTCGACTCAGCCTGAAATGAGTACCCGGTGCGGTGTGTAAATATTTCCACTGGGGAGACAAAGGCGGTCGGGCGTGGTGCTGGCCACCCACCCCCCTCGTGTGCCGTGCCGGCCTTCATAGGTGCTGCTCGCTAACAGCACTTGCCCCAACAGCCTGTTAAGGCTACACGGGGGATCTTTGTCTTTTTTTTTAAAGATACGGGCAAGGCCACCTGACCTCCTCACCTCATCTCCTGCTCACACCTCATCACAGCTCTCGTTATAGCACACACACACAGAGAGAGAGAGCGTGGTGGGGGAGAGGAAAGAGTGGGGAGTTGGGAGAGATTTGGGGGGAGAGATGGGGAGAGTGGGGAGAGTGGGGAGAGTGGGAGTGGAGAAAGTGGGGAGAGTGGGGAGAGATGGGAGAGAGATGGGGAGAGAGATGGGGGAGTGTAGAGAGTGGGGAGAGTGGGGGAGAGTGGGGGAGAGAGTGGGGGAGAGAGATGGGTGAGTGTAGAGAGTGGGGAGAGAGTGGGGAGAGTGGGGAGAGAGTGGGGAGAGAGTGGGGAGAGTGAGAGAGAGTGGGAGAGAGTGGAGAGTGAGAGAGAGGTGGGACAGAGATGGGGGAGATGTAGAGAGTGGGAGAGAGTGGGGAGAGTGGGGAGAGATGGGAGAGAGGGACAGAGATGGGGGAGTGGAGAGAGCGGGAGAGGGAGGAGAGGCGAGAGAGAGGGGGGGGGGGGGGGGAGATGGGGGAGTGTAGAGAGGGAGAGAAAGGGGAGAGTGGGGAGAGAGGGAGGAGATGGGACAGAGATGGGGAGTGTAGAGTGGGGGAGAGAGAGTGGGGAGAGTGGGGAGAGTGGGGAGAGATGGGAGAGAGATGGGACAGAGATGGGGGAGGTAGAGAGTGGGAGAGAGTGGGGAGAGTGGGGAGAGATGGGAGAGAGATGGGACAGAGATGGGGGAGTGTAGAGGGTGGGGAGAGAGATGGGACAGAGATGGGGGAGTGTAGAGAGTGAGGCGAGAGGCGAGGGGAGGAGGAGGATGGAGAGTAAGGGAGGAGCAGAGATAGTGGGGGTAAGAGACGACACGAGGGGGGTGAGAAGGGAGAGAAAGCGGGGAGAGAGAGAGAGAGGAGAGACAGCGAGATAGGGGGGGTGGAAAGCATCGACAGAGGCCACGCGATGTGGGGGGAGATGGGAGAGAGTGGGGGGAGAGTGGGGGGAGAGTGGGGGGAGAGAGAGAAATTGATTGATTTGGGTGGTGAGAATGATAATACATTCCTGTCGATTAATGTTACTTTATGATTAAAATCCACGCAATCCATCACGCGTGTGCGGTTATCATGCGTGTACATGGCTCTCATGCATGGGCTGTGTGTGTGTGCGCGTGTGTGTGTCCTTATAGGTGCACTCAGCCTCAAATGCGTGCCTCTTCTTGGTTCTTTCGGTAAAGTCACGTAGAATGGAAGTAATAAAATAATAAAATTAAAACATATTAAAATGATTCTCACGACGTTTCGGCCACAACGCAAGCGGCCGTCCTCAGGTGGAGAACAGGTCTGTCGGAAAGACAGCGTCTGACAGACCTGTTCTTCACCTGAGGACGGCTGCTTGCGTTGTGGCCGAAACGTCGTGAGAATTATTTTATTATGTTTTATTTTTATTATTTTATTATTTCCCTTCTACGTGACTTTACCGAAAGAACCAAGAAGATGAATCCCTGCAGTCACGAAAGAAGCTTTAAATCAAAAAATGAGTGCCTGGTGCGGTGTGTAAAAACATCGCCACTAGGGAGACAAAGGCGGCCGGGCGTGGTGCTGGCCACCCACCCCCTCGTGTGCCGTGCCGACCTTCATAGGTGCTACTGGCCAACAGCACTTGCCCCCAAAAGTAGTTTAAAGCTACAGGGACCGTCCATAAATGACGTCACGCACCTAGGGGGGTCAGACATTTGTGACGATGTGTGACGATGGGGGGGGGGGGTTGAAAAATGTGACGTCACATCAAAATGCGCAACTTTAAATGAATATAGACAACACGTTCTACTTAATTAAATAGACTTCTTAATAAATGTTTTCTCCTACAACATCAGAGTGCAGCGCCACATTAAATACGCACTACAATGACAATAGCTTAAAGCGATTTGAAGCATGTTTTATTTTTGGGGGGGGGCAGAGCTTTGTGACGTCATATTTGAGGGGGGGGTCTGACTTTTTGTGACGCCGTGTGACGAGGGGGTGGTGGGGGGGGGGGTCAAAAATCGTCCCAAACTCGCGTGACGTCATTTATGGACGGCCCTAAGACGGGTTCCTGAGCGGGAATCGAACTCGGTCTGGGCGCTCACACGCCGACTCACGCACACAGACAAAGATCCCCCGTATAGCCTTTCGCAGAATCTTGGGACAAGGGCTGTTCACGCGAGCACCTATACACTGTGGCACACGAGGGGGTAGGTGGCCAGCACCACGCCCGGCCGCCTTTGTCTCTCCAGTGTACTCATTTCAGGCTCAGGTACTTCATTTCAGGCTGAGTCGACCTAGGGCGAGACCCCGGACCGTCATCGGTGTTGGCCGTGAGCGGGAATCGAACTCGGTCCTACCAGGGCTGATAGCAGCAGCGTAGCGCTAACCGCGTCGCCACCGCTCCCCACGATTGTTTACATAGCGCACCGGGTCCTCGTTTTTAAGGCTGAGTCGACTCAGGGGTGGCCCAGGACCGGTCCAGATAAATCGTCGTGAGCGGGAATCGAACTCGGGTCGACGGGGTGGGGGGGGGAGGTTCGTAGCGACACCACCGCTAAACACACAAGACAAAGATCCCCCGTGTAGCCTTAACACACGTTTGTGGCAAGTGCTGTGTGGCGGGACACTCACTCACTCAACAACAACAACTGCCGTTCACCACGAGGTGGCGGTGACGTCACCACGGCGCCTGTGCCAGGCTAGGTGCACTTTGAGGCCACGTGCAGTGTCGAAGGCTCGCTGCGTTATATCCGCCCGGCGATCCGCTCGTTGTTGTGAGCGTCGCTCCTCCGCCCTCCGCTGTTGTTGGAGGGCGACTGCCTCCAGCTACCCAGCAGCCTCCTCAACGTGCACCTAGCCTGGCACTGCCCAGTGGCATCCTTCGCGAGCCTCCCCCATAGAGGCCGATCTTGACACCGCTGGTAACGGTCATCGGCAAGTCCACTCAGCTCCACGTCCTCCTGTACCACATCAGCTCCATCTCTTCTCCAGCCCGTGTCACTCACTCACTCAGCCACCTACTCACCCACTCACTCACCCACTCACTCACTCACCCACCCACTCAGCCACCCACTCACTCACCCACTCACTCACTCAGCCACTCACTCACCCACACACTCACCCATCAGCTCCATCTTTTCTCCAGCCCGTGTCACTCAGTCACTCACCCACTCACTCACCCACTCACCCACTCACTCACCCACTCAACCACTCACTCACTCACCCACCCACCCACTCAACCACTCACTCAATCACTCACCCACTCACCCACCCACTCACTCACCCACTCGCCCACTCACTCACTCGCCCACTCACTCACTCGCCCACTCACTCACTCACCCACTCACCCATCAGCTCCATTTCTTCTCCCGCCCGTGTCACGCCGGTTAAGCCCCCTCTATGCGGCCAAACTGAAGCTGCTTTGGGGCATGCAGTGGCTGGGCATGCGGGCTACGTGACCCAGCCAACGCAGCCTCGCCTGCCGGAGGAGCTCAATGATGATCGGACTGTGTCCAGATCTTTCAAGGACCCGTGAGCGACTCACACAATCCATTCACACAAACAAAGCCACAGATAAAGATCCCCCGTATAGCCTTAACAGACTTGTAGGGGCAAGTGCTGTTAGCGAGCACCTATGAAGGCCGGCACGGCACACGAGGGGGTGGGTGGCCAGCACCTCGCCCGGCCGCCTTTGTCTCCCCAGTGGCGATGCTTACTACACACCGCACCCAGCTACTCATTTGAGGCCGAGTCGACCTAGGTGAGGAGGCCCCGGACCGGTTCAGAGAATCGTCACCGGCGTTGGCCGTGAGCGGGAATCGAACTCTGGCCGACGTCTTTCGGAGCGCGGCGCGGCGCTAACCGCTGCGCCACCGCTCCTCACCGGCGCGCGCTCGCAGAAGGCAACAAACTCGGGTTAAATGAGGTCACGACACTAAGAGGCGACCGATACACGGGCAGGGGAACCCAGTGCGGAGGAGAGAGACACACAGAGAGAGAGAGAGAAAGAGAGAGACACGCACAGGAGGGGTGGGACAGACACCGCTAGTGGAGAGACATACAGAGGCACATGCAAGAAACGCCAACAGCAGAGCAAGGGGGCAGATACGCAGAGAGTGAGAGCAGAGGTCGCAACCGGGTACCCGATACCCGTACCCTACCCGATACCCGGCTACCCGCACCCGGGTACGGGTACCCGTTTGCGACCCTGGTGCGGCCGGGTACGGGTAGGCCGTGAGTCACTGGTGAGTAACTGTTTGTCACTCATTTCCCAACGTCTTGTCTCTTCTCACAATTCAAGTTCCTAGAATCAACCCACCCGCGCCTGCAACATGGCTTCATCCCAAAGGTCGCAATCAGGTACCCGATACCCGTACCCGGTCGGGTAGGGTACGAGTACGGCCGGGTACGGGTACCCATTTGCGACCCTGGTGCGGCCGGGTACGGGTACGGGTAAGGAATCAAAACCCGTTTGCGACCTCTGAGAGAGAGACAGCACGATTGAGAGAGACACGGGACGAGACGCTGCCTGTCTGTACGTCTGTTCGTATGTTTTTTTTCGTGCGTCGAAGTGAGGAGCGGTGGGTGTAGTGGTTAGCGCTACGCTGCGCTACGAACCTGGCCACCCGAGTTCGATTCCCGCTCACGGCCAAACACCGGTGACGATTATTATCTGAACCGGTCCTTGGCCACCTCACCTAGGTTGACTCGGCCTCAAATGAGTACCCGGTGCGGTGTGTAAATATCGCCACTGGGGAGACAAAGGCGGCCGGGCGTGGTGTTGGTCACCCAGCCCCTCGTGTGCCGTACCGGCTTTCATAGGTACTCGCTAACAGCACTTGCCCCAACAGTCTGTTAAGGCTATAGGGTGTATCTTTATCTTTGCATACGTATGTATATGTGTGTAAGTGTACTGTATTCGTGTGTAGGTATGCACGTGTGTGTATGTATGTATGTATACGTGTGCATGTGTGTCAGTGTGTGTGTATGTAGATGAGTGTGTGTGTGTAAGTTTGTGTGTATGTATGTCTATGTGTGTGTAAGTGTGTGTGTATGTCTATGTGTGTGTAAGTGTGTGTGTATGTCTATGTGTGTGTAAGTATGTGTGTGTAAGTGTGTGTAAGTTTGTGTGTATATCTATGTGTGTGTAAGTGTGTAAGTGCGTGTAAATGCGTGTGTATGTGTTGTGAGCGACGCTCACAACAACGAGCAGAGCGCCGGGTGGCTAAAGCACAGCAAGTTGGCACAGTAGGGGGCACAGGTGGTGCATCAGCCAGTCATCTCGGTCATCTCAGTCAGTTGACCCGTGGCACCTGGGTCTGCCCCGTGACCTCCTGCCAGCGGGCGTTCGACACTTCACGTGACCTCAAGGTGCACATGGCCTGGCACAAGCGTCGTGGTGACGTCACCGCCACTTAGTGGCGAATGGCGGTTGTGTTGTGTTTTGTTTTTTGTATGTCTATGTGTGTGTAAGTGTGTGGAAGTGTGTGTATGTCTATGTGTGTGTAAGTGTGTGTGTATGTGTGTAAGTGTGTGTGTATGTCCATGTTTGTGTGAGTAACATCGCCTTGTCAGGCACGCTGAGGAGAGGCTTGCGGAGCCCCAATGCGGTTTCAGGAAGGGGCGGTCCTGCACAGATGCCATATTTTCTGTCCGTCTGCTACAGCAGAGGTGTAGGGAATTCCAAAAAGACCTACATCTCTGCTTTATTGACCTGGTCAAGGCCTATGAAACCATCAGTAGGCCTGGGCTCTGGGTTGTTCTTCGTGCTTTCGGAGTCCCTGACCCTCTGCTCACGATCATTAAGGACCTTCATGATGGTGAGCGGGCCCGGGTAAAACTACGTGGCCGGGAGTCGGAGCCATTCCCTGTACACCTTGGGGTGCAACAGGGATTTCCTCTTGCTCCCACATGATTTAACATCTATTTAGACCGCGTAGTTTGTGAAGCCTTCGATGGCTGTACCCGAGGAATTTTCATCTGGTACAGATACAATGGGAGGCTGATCGATGCCCGGGTGCGGTCAAGGGATGGCTCCCTATTGGTCAACTACGTTATGTATGCCGATGATTTGGTAATTGCTGCTCATTCAGAGGAGGAGTTAGAGACGCTGCTGCTGAGACTGGAGTGTTCCAGGAAGAGGTGGGGCCTTACAATCAGCCCCACCAAAACTAAGCACTTGCCTGGGTATGTTGTACAGACACTCCACCCTCACAACCCCTAATTGGTGATGGGGCAGTTGTGGAGAGAGAGGAGAGTTTTCCATACCTGGGCAGTGTGCTTATGACTGGCTCCGGATTGACAGCAGAGGTCTCACTCCGAATTAGTCGAGCGGCATTATCTTTTCATCGGCTGCGTCATGCTATGTGGAAGCTACTTGGTCTGTTGCTCCACACGAAGCTTCTCTTTGCTTGCGAAACATGGACCCCCCTAAATGGTACATCTTCGCCAGTTAGAAACATTTAGGCTGGCCTGCCTACGATCCATCCTGGGTTTAACCTGCAGGCTGGACTGTGTGAGGAGTTCACAAATCCTTGAAAGATCTGGACAAAGTTCCATCGGTGAGCTCCTCCGGCAGGCAAGGCTGCGTTGGCTGGGTCATGTAGCCCGCATGCCCAGCCACCGCATGCCTAAACAGCTTTTGTTCGGCCGGATCGAGGGGGCTAAACGGGCGCGGCACGGGCTAGAGAAGAGATGGAGTGATGTGGTACAGGAGGACGTGGAGCTGAGTGGACTTGCCAATGACCGGTACCAGCGGTGTCAAGATCGGCCTCAGTGGAGGAGGCTCGTGAAGGACGCTACTGGGCAGTTGGAGGCAGTCGCCCTCCAACAACAACGGAGGGCGGAGGAGCGATGCTCACAACAACGAGCGGAGCGCCGGGTGTGTATGTGAGTGTGTGTAACTGTGTGTATGTGAGTGTATGTGAGTGTGTGTAACTGTGTATGTGTGTGAGTGCGTGTAACTGTGTGTGTGTATGTGAGTATGTTAGTGTGTGTATGTGAGTGTGTGTGTATGTTAGTGTGTGTATGTGAATGTGTGTGTGTGAGTGTGTGTGTAACTGTGTGTGTGTATGTGAGTGTGTGTATATGAGTGTGTGTGTGTGTATGTGTGTAACTGTGTGTGTGTATGTGAGTGTGTGTGTGAGTATGTGTGTATGTTAGTGTGTGTGTATGTGAGTGTGTGCGAGTGTGTGTAACTGTGTGTGTATGTGAGTATGTGAGTGTGTATGTGAGTGTGTGTATGTGATTGTGTATGTGAGTGTGTGTGTATGTTAGTGTGTGTATGTGAGTGTGTGCGAGTGTGTGTAACTGTGTGTGTATGTGAGTATGTGAGTGTGTATGTTAGTGTGTGTATGTGAATGTGAGTGTGTGTAACTGTGTGTAACTGTGTGTGTGTATGTGAGTGTGTGTAACTGTGTGTGTGTGAATGTGTGTGTGAGTGTGTGTAACTGTGTGTGTGTATGTGAGTGTGTGTGAGTGTGTGTGTCACTGTGTGTGTGTATGTGAATGTGTGTATGTGTGTATGTATGTGAGTGTGTGTGTCACTGTGTATGTGTATGTTAGTGTGTGTATGTGAATGTGTGTATGTGAGTGTGTGTGTATGTGTGTGTATGTGAGTGTGTGTGTATGTTAGTGTGTGAATGTGTGTATGTGTGTATGTGAGTGTGTGTGTATGTGTGTGTATGTGAGTGTATGTGTGTGTATGTTAGTGTGTGTGTCACTGTGTGTGTATGTTAGTGTGTGTATGTTAGTGTGTGTATGTGAATGTGTGTATGTGAATGTGTGTATGTGAGTGTGTGTGGCATGTTAATGTTGCGGCTCAGCCTCTCGCGCTCTCCACGACTCCTGGGCCCTGTGCAGCGTTTGATCCTCGTGTGTGTGAATCTATCTGTGTGTGTGAATCTGTGTGTGTGTGTGAATCTGTGTGTGTGTGAATATGTGTGTGAATCTGTGTGTGTGTGTGAATCTGTGTGTGTGTGAATCTATCTGTGTGTGTGTGTGAATCTATCTGTGTGTGTGAATCTGTGTGTGTGTGTGAATCTGTGTGTGTGTGAATCTGTGTGTGTGTGTGAATCTGTGTGTGTGTGTGAATCTGTGTGTGTGTTTGAATCTGTGTGTGTGTGTGAATCTGTGTGTGTGTGTGTGTGTGAATCTGTGTGTGTGTGAATCTGTGTGTGTGTGTGTGAATCTGTGTGTGTGTTTCTGTGTGTGTGAATCTGTGTCTGTGTGTGAATCTGTGTGTGTGAATCTATCTGTGTGTGTAAATCTATCTGTGTGTGTGTGAATCTATGTGTGTGTGTGAGTGTGTGTGTGAATCTGTGTGTGTGAATCTGTGTGTGTGAATTTGTGTGTGTGAATCTGTGTGTGTGACTCTGTGTGTGTGTGTGTATCTCTGTGTGAGAATCTGTGTGTGAGTGAATCTGTGTGTGTATGTGAATCTGTGTGTAGCGGTCAGCGCGCTGCGCTACGAACCTGGCGACCCGCGTTCGATTCCCGCTCACGGCCAACACCAGTGACGATTGAACCGGTCCTGGGCCTCCCCTAGGTCGACTCAGCCGCCAATGAGTACCTGGGACGGTGTGTAAACATCGCTGCTGGGGAGACAAAGGCGGTCGAGCGTGGTACTTTCCACCCACCCCCTCGTGTGCCATTCCCCTCTTGATAGGTACTCGCTAACAGCACTTGCCCCAACAGTCTGTTAAGGCTATACGGGGGATCTTTGTTTGTTTTGTAAATCCGTGAGTGTGTGTGAATAGCCGAGGCAGACTGTTGGGGCAAGTGCTGTTAGCGAGCACCACGCCCGGCCGCGTTTGTCTCCCCAGTGACGATGTTTACTACACACCGCACCAGGTACTCATTTGGGGCCGAGTCGACCTAGGGGAGGCCCAGGACCGGTTCAAATAATCACCAGTGATTGGTCGTCAGCGAAAATCGAACTCGGGTGGCCTGACTCGTAGTGCAGCTGCGAGTGTCACGACACAAAGACAAAGATCCCCCGTATAGCATTAACGAACTGTTGGGGAAAGTGCTGTTAGCGAGTAGCACCTGTGAAGGCCGGCACGAGCAACACGAGGGGTGGGTGGCCAGCACCACGCCCGGCCGCCTTTGTCTCCCCAGTGGCGATGTTTCACTACACACCGCACCAGGTACTCATTCGAACTGACCTCGTATCACAAACACACTCACATACACTCACACACAAACACGCAGGCACTTCTCTAAGCATTCACTTTCATCCAACTCTCTCTCCCTTTCTCTCTCTCTCTCGCTGTTGTGGCTTTCCTCCTTTGTAATGGAAATTCACCATCTGCCCTATGTCTGAGGTCAACTCCTGACTTGCCGCCTCCTCCTCCACCACCACCACCTCTTCACAGACCCAGAGTCTCACCCGAACCCTATCAAGTCAAACCGCTGCCCCTTCACACAGCCGGACGGCCAATTTAGAAGCGTCTTTGAACTTTACACAAAGTCATATTGGTTCAGACGAGACCGGGTCTCAGGGTCAGAGTCTAGAGTTGAGACCGGGTCTCAGGGTCAGAGTTTTGAGTTGAGACCGGGTCTCAGGGTCAGAGTCTAGAGTAGAGACCGGGTCTCAGGGTCAGAGTTTTGAGTTGAGACCGGGTCTCAAGGTCAGTCTTGAGTTGAGACCGGGTCTCTGGGTCAGAGTCTAGAGTAGAGACCGGGTCTCAGGGTCAGAGTTTTGAGTTGAGACCGGGTCTCAAGGTCAGTCTTGAGTTGAGACTGGGTCTCAGGGTCAGAGTCTTGAGTTGAGACCGGGTCTCAGGGTCAGAGTCTTGAGTTGAGACCGGGTCTCTGGGTCAGATTCTTGAGTTGAGACCGGGTCTCAGGGTCAGAGTTTTGAGTTGAGACCGGGTCTCTGGGTCAGATTCTTGAGTTGAGACTGGGTCTCAAGGTCAGTCTTGAGTTGAGACCGGGTCTCTGGGTCAGATTCTTGAGTTGAGACCGGGTCTCAGGGTCAGAGTTTTGAGTTGAGACCGAGTCTCAAGGTCAGAATCTTGAGTTGAGACCGGGTCTCAGGGTCAGAATCTTGAGTAGAGACCAGGTCTCAAGGGTCAGAGTCTTGAGCTGAGACCGGGTCTCAAGGTCAGAGTCTTGAGTTGAGACCGGGTCTCAGGGTTAAAATTTTGAGTTGAGACCGGGTCTCAAGGGTCAGAGTCTTGAGCTGAGACCGGGTCTCATGGTCAGAGTATTGAGTTGAGACCGGGTCTCAAGGTCAGAGTCTTGAGTTGAGACCGGGTCTCAGGGTTAAAATTTTGAGTTGAGACCGGGTCTCAAGGGTCAGAGTCTTGAGTTGAGATTGGGTCTCTTGGTCAATGTCTAGAGTTGAGATTGGGTCTCACGGTCGGTGTACGTAAAATTCGTGATCTGATCCCATCTGAGAAGGACACGATTCCTGACATGCAATATCCCGGCGTCTACAAACTAAGCTGTATCTGCAGCAGCGGTTACATTGGGGAAACTAAGCGACATGTCTCGGACCGTGTTCGTGAATATAAAGAAGATTTGAAACACGGTAGGACCAATACTTCTGCCGTGGCTGATCATTATTTTAACGTGGCTGGCTCACAGGAAATTGATTTCTTTAAAACGACGGTACTTCGCAAGCCTACTGGCTATCAACAAAGATTCATTCATGAAGCCATCCACATATATAGATGTAATGTTCTTGGAGGGAGACGGAGTCTTCGTAGAGGCAACACGCTTTATTTCACCAAACAGTTAAACACTAATCCCTAACACAAAGAGGTAGTGGCCCCTTCCACCCACAACCTGGGGAGGTACAGCCTCCGGGCTATCGTACCTACGACTCTCCTTACTCCAGCCCTCCGGCTAGCTAGACCTAGGGGAGGCTGACCCACCGCTGGCTCGGTGGGTCTCTGACCACCGGCCCGTCCGGACTCGGCCCTCACAAGGACATCAGGCCGAGGTAACCTCAGGGTCCTAGCCTCTCGACCACCGGCACCGCACTGAGCCCCGGCCCTTAGAAGGACGTCGGCGGCTTGGGGTCCAGGGTCTTCTTCTTCTCCAGGCGGCTTCTGGCTTCGGCTTGAGACGGACTGACTCGCGCTCTCAGGGACCCACCTTATATACTCTGTCTCCCTGAGGGGCGGGGCTCTGGGGGATCGTAGCTCCTGCCCAGCCCCCTCCCCTCAGAGGGGTTTCAACCGCCGGTCCAGACCGGTTCCTACCCCTCCCCCTGGTTGTGGCACGTGGTGTGTGTGTCAATCATGACCACCACATAGACACAGACACAATTTCAACCGAGAAGACGGTTACAAAGTCAGCAATCATTGGAAAGATGTCATCAACCACTTTGGGTCCTGACTTGATTTGTGATTTCTTGTCAACCTCCACCGTCAGCAGTGTGGGTGTGTGGACCGAGGTGCAATGCCCCCCCCCCATCTCTTCCCCTCTCTCTCCCCCTATCTCTCCCCTCTCTCTCTCCCCCTCTCTCTCCCTTCTCTCCCCTATCTCTGCCCCCTCTCTCCCCCTATCTCTCCCCCTCTCTCCCCCCCTCTCTCTCCCCCTCTCTCTCCCCCTATCTCTCCCCTATCTCTCTCCCCCTATCTCTCCCCCTTCTCTCTCCCTATCTCTCCCCCTATCTCTCCCCCTCTCTCTCCCCCTATCTCCCCCCCCTCTCTCTCCCCCTCTCTCTCCCCCTATCTCTCCCCCTTCTCTCTCCCTATCTCTCCCCCTCTCTCCCCCCTCTCTCTCCACCTATCTCTCCCCCTATCTCTCCCCCTCTCTCTCCCCCTATCTCTTCCTCTATCTCTGCCCCCTCTCTCTCCACCTATTTCTACCCCTATCTCCCCTATCTCTGCCCCCCTCTCTCTCCCCTTGTCTCTCCCCCTATCTCTCCCTTATTTCTGCCCCCTCTCCCCCCCTCTCTCTCCCCTATCTCTGCCCCCCTCTCTCTCCCCCTCTCTCTCTCCACCTATCTCTGCCCCCTCTCTCTCTCCACCTATCTCTGCCCCCCTCTCTCTCTCCCCTATCTCTGCCCCCCCCTCTCTCCCCCTATCTCTGCCCCCTCTCTCTCCCCCTATCTCTGCCCCCTGTCTCTCCCCCTCTCTCTCCCCCTCTTTCTCCCCTATCTCTGCCCCCTCTCTCTCCCCCTATCTCTCCCCATCTCTCTCCCACCTTTGTCTTCACCTGCATCAGCATTGGCTGCCCCAGCCATGCCGCTGACACACTTGGACTGCGCCACTCAGCGCTGGCTCCACGGCTCTTGTGCCCCGCCCACTCGCAGCTTTGATGCGTCCACTCACGCTGCTCCCACACCACGTGTCCCCCACGCCTTCTGACACGTGGCCTGCGCCCATTTCAAGCCTTTGTAAACAGTGGCAGTTGGAGGCTTGCCCCCCTTTTCTCTCCGCCTAATGGCGACCGCTTGTGTTGCGATCGAAACGTCGTGAGATTTTGTTTTTATATTTAAAAAAAAAAGATTATTTTATTTATTTTATTTTATTTTATTTTTCTATCTACGTGACTTTACCGAAAGAACCAAAGAATATCAGTGTCTTCAGTTGAGACCGTATCTCAGGGTCAGTCTTGAGTTGAGACCGGGTCTCAGATACAGTATTGATTTGAGACCGGGTCTAAGGGTCAGTGTGCAGAGTTGAGACCCGGGTCTCAGGATCAGTGTCTAGAGTTGAGATTGTGTCTCAGGGTCAGCCTTGAGTTGAGACCTAGTCTTATGATCAGTATCTTCAATTGAGACTAGGTCGAAGATCAGTGTCTTGAGATGAGACCAGGTCTCAGGATCATACTTGAGTTGAGACCGAGTCTCAGGGTCAGTCTTGAGTTGAGACTGAGTTTCAGGGTCAGAGTCTTGAGTTGAAACCGTTTCTCAGGGTCAGAGTCTTCATTTTAGATCAGGTCTCAGCGTGGGTGTTTAGAGTTGAGACCAGATCTCAGGGTTAGTCTTGAGTTGAGACTGGGTCTCAGGGTCGGTGTCTACAGTTGAGACCGGGTGTCAGGGTCTGTCTTGAATTGAGACTGGGTCTCAGGATGACACTTGAGTTGAGACCGGGTCTCAGGGTCAGTCTTGAGTTGAGACCGGGTCTCAGGGTCAGAGTCTTGAGTTGAGACCGGGTCTCAGGGTCAGAGTCTAGAGTAGAGACCAGGTCTCAGGGTCAGAGTATTGAGTTGAGACCGGGTCTCAGGGTCAGAGTCTTGAGTTGAGACCGGGTCTCAGGGTCAGAGTATTGAGTTGAGACCGGGTCTCAGGGTCAGAGTATTGAGTTGAGACCGGGTCTCAGGGTCAGAGTCTAGAGTAGAGACCGGGTCTCAGGGTCAGAGTCTAGAGTTGAGACCAGGTCTCAGGGTCAGAGTCTAGAGTAGAGACCAGGTCTCAGGGTCAGAGTCTTGAGTTGAGACCGGGTCTCAGGGTCAGAGTATTGAGTTGAGACCGGGTCTCAGGGTCAGAGTATTGAGTTGAGACCGGGTCTCAGGGTCAGAGTCTAGAGTAGAGACCGGGTCTCAGGGTCGGTGTCTACAGTTGAGACCGGGTGTCAGGGTCAGTCTTGAATTGAGACTGGGTCTCAGGATGACACTTGAGTTGAGACCGGGTCTCAAGGAGAGTCTTGTGTTGAGACCGGGTCTCTGGGTCAGTGTCTAGAGTTGAGACTGGGTTTACGGGCCAGTATCTTGAGATGAGACCAGGTCTCAGGATCATACTTGAGTGGAGATCAGGTGTCAGGGTCAGAATCTAGAGTTGAGACTGCGTATCAGGATCAGTGTCTAGAGTTGAGCCCGTGTCTCAGCACGAGTTGAGACCGGGTGTCATGGTCAGGGTTTTGATTTGAGACCAAGTCTCAGGTTTAGTGTCTTGAGACCTGGTGTTAGGGTAAGTGTCTTCAGTTGAGACCGGATCTTAGGATACATGTCTTCAGTTGAGACCTAGTCTCATGATCAGCATCTTGAATTGAGACCAGGTCCCAGCTCTCAACTGGCTCCCCATCGCCAGTAGGGTCACATATGTAGAGGTGTAATTGCGCATGGCTACGAATGTTGAGGTGTGATTATGCATGGCCACGGATGGCCAACAAACACAATGGGCGGGGTTACGGCCGTACACAAGGGTGGCGCTAGCACCGACGTCCGCATGTGTATCCCCCACGGGCCCCCCCTCGGGGGCGAGTCCTATAAAAGGTGATGAGCTCGAGGGCTCGGGGTCGGGACTCAGCTATAACCAGAGAAGACGGAAGACCAGCTAGTGTAGGCCCCAGAGCTCCCCTGGCTCGCTGTCCTTATAAGGGCCGACCAGGGCAAGCCGGTGGCGTGGCCCCGAGAGCCCAGACGAAGCTGGTCTGGTGACTCAGGGAGCCGGGATCCCAGCTTAACCAAGCTGGGACAGATAGCCTCCCCTAGTCCCGTAGTGGAGGAATTGGTATAGGTTAGAGGGGTTAGCTGTCGAGAAATCCCTGTAGCCCAGTGACCTGTAAATAACTGTGTTGGTGTAATAAATAAGTGTGCCTCCGATCCTGTCGTCAAGCCTCCATATACTTACTACATCTGGTGTCAGAAGTAAAACGTCCAAACGATGGACACACGAGGGACGACACGTACCAAGGAGTCGGAGATGGAAGACGCCGCGGCCGATTCAACACCAGAGATGGCCGGGGTCGGATCGGAGCAGCCGGGGCCAAGTACGCCCGTGCCGCTACGACAAGAGGGGGGGGATGCGTCGGCTGAAGGACTCCGGCTGGCCCACTCCCGCCTGGCGGAACTGCTCTACGCCGCCGCCGCTGCGTTGGAGGAGATCACGCGGCTGGGGGCTGGAGGGGCAGCGCGGGTCGACGACAGCAGCCGGCGCGCGGCAACGTTTCCCGCCACCCCGACGCGGCTGGCGGTTAAATTTCCCGCCATCTCTACAGTGCGAGCGGACGGCGGGGCCGGCCCGCGTCACGTGACTGCTGAGCGCCAAGCACAAGCCGTGACATCATCAACACCGGCCGGCGCGTCAACATCGGAGCGACCGGCGATGCCATGTGCACAGCCCGCCCACACTGTATCATCGGCGGGGAGCGACGGAGAGCGATCTACAGCCACGGACGTCGCCTTGCAGCAGCGTCTGCCACCTCTGAAAGAATTCGTAGGCGCAGACGGAGACTGGGGCGGCTTCAAGAGACGGTTCATCGCTCATCAGGAGATGGCGAACTGGACGGACGCCGAGGCTCTACGCGCGCTGCCAGCGATGCTGGACAACGACGCCCTGGCTACCCTCACCTCGGCGCCGAGGGAAAAGCGCGCCACCCTACACCTGGCGTTGCAGCTGCTGTCAGCCGTCTATGGGCCGCCTTCGGACTGCAGGCAGCTTTTCCACGATCGGCGTCGGGGCACCAACGAATCACCTCTGGCCTTCCGGACTGCTCTCCTGGCTCTAGCGAAGGCTGCTTTCCCAAGGATGGACGAGGAAGGAGTGGATGCCATGGTGGCTGAGAAGCTGCTGCTACTCGCTGATGAGCTGGACGTCAACGTCCTGGCTCAAGACGACTCAGAGATGTCGTCCCTGCTGGTCGCGCGCCACATCCACGGGGGCTTGCGGTCCCTTCGTCGAAAGGCGGCAAAGGGGGCGGCCAGCCATGCCATGGCGGCTACCGCCCTCCCATCGGAGGAGGTCTGCGGGGTGGAGCGGCGAGGGGAATGGAGAGCGGCAGTACCACAGGCTCGGAATGGACCGAGCCGCCAGGAGCAGCCCAGGACATCGGGGGCGCTCACACGCTGCTACAACTGTGGCCTGCAAGGCCACGTTGCGTCAGGATGCCGGGCTCCCCGTCAGCGCGGGGCGACACCTCGTCAGGACGCCACGCCGTCTCCTCCCAAGCTCCAGCAGAGAAATACGGCGAGTCGCGGCACCTCACACGTTTGGCCCACGCACACATCCGACACACACTCACGCGCCCAACTAAACAGGGCTCCAAATTCCCCATCCGTCGCGCGCGATCGTTCGGTAATGCGGCGGGCGCTCCAACCGGGTCAGTGGTCGGAGCTCGCCCATCGTGTCGTTGCTGCGTCGGCGGGATCTTCGGTCGTGGTCGGTCACATTGATGGGGTAGAGGTGCGGATTTTAATTGACACAGGGGCATCGGCGACCATTATATCTGATTTAATTTATAACATCCTTCCCGTTCAAAGTCGTCCCTTGCTCCCTGTTGACGTGCCGTGCTATGCCGCTAACGGGGGCTCTCTGGGCATTATTGGCCAAATCCGCGCCACTATCTGCATTGGGGACATTAAATTATCCGGGCCTGTTTTGGTTTCCTCCTCACTCGCGGTTCCGTGCCTGTTGGGGACGGATTTTCTGGCCAAAATGCCCATCCGCATCCTTATTGACCAAGGGTGCATTGAGCTCCCATCGGGCCGACGCGTTACATTTCTGTCTTCCCCCACCACGGAGCGTCGGGCGTTTGCCACCGTGCAGGCGCTCGTCACAAAAACTGTGCGCGTGCCTCCGGGGGCTCAGATGCTCGTCCCTCTTAGATTGCGTCGGCCGTTTAATGAAGGGGTTGCGGATCGGGGGGTCTTGTTGGGACCATCTCGGGCCGGGGTAAATGGACCAGATTTGCTCGCGGCTCAGACCATGGTGAGGGGGGATGGGGACCCCTTCATTGCAGTCCTTAATGTGGGATCGCGAACGGCCGTGGTTCCTCAAGGGACCGTGCTTGCACACGCAACGCCGGTACCCTATGAGGAACCACTCGTGGGTCAGGTATCCACCGATCCTCCGTCGCGACCGCATTCGGACTGTGATGACGGTTGGCTGGATGCGCTTTGCGCGGGTTCAGTGGACCTGTCCGACTCGCAGCGCGCGCAGCTGCGAGTTCTTCTGAGCGAATTTGCTGACGTTTTTAGTCAACACAAATTTGATATTGGTTGTACTAAATTGCTGCGACACCATATTGACACGGGTGACAGCGCGCCAATCCGCCAAAATCCCTTTCGGTTGAGTCCCGCCGAAAAGGATCATGTCAAATCGGCTGTTGATGACATGCTAGCCGCCGATATCATTTCCCCTTCCAATAGCCCGTGGGGCGCGCCGATCGTTTTGGTGAAAAAACACGACGGATCACTGCGGTTTTGTGTCGACTTTCGGCGTCTGAACAAAATCTCTGTGGCAGATGCGTACCCGCTTCCTCGAATGGATGAGTCGCTCGATGCCTTGGCGGGGGCGCGATTCTTTTCCACCCTCGATTTGCTATCTGGATTCTGGCAGCTTCCTCTGGATGACGAATCAAAACCTAAGACTGCTTTTCGGACACCGCAGGGTCTCTTCCAATTTAACCGCTTGCCGATGGGTTTACATTCTGCGCCGGCAACTTTTCAGCGGTTAATGGAATTGGTCTTGGCAGGGTTGCAATGGGATTCGTGTTTGATTTACTTAGACGATGTCATCGTCTTTAGCAAATCCTTCGAGGAACACCTCCAGAGGTTGCGTGCTGTTTTTCTCAAAATGCGGGCTGCCAATTTGAAATTTAAACCACAGAAGTGCCATTTACCTCCGCGAATCGGTGCGATATTTGGGTCACATTGTTGGGCGCTCGGGGATATCCACTGATCCCGCCAAAACGGAATGCGTCAGCTCCTGGCCGACTCCCACCTCTGTGGGAGAGGTCAGGAGTTTCATTGGGTTCGCGTCGTATTATCGGCGATTTGTGGCTGACTTCGCTACGATTGCGAAACCTTTGCATGCCTTGACGTCCAAGGGAGTCAGGTTTCATTGGGGGCCGGAGGAGGAGGCTTCTTTTCGCGCCCTCCGGAATGCTTTGGTGGGGGCGCCGCCGTTGAATTACCCGGATTTTTCACAACCCTTCTTGCTCGATACAGATGCAAGTAACACGGGCATCGGGGGCGTGCTGTCCCAGCTCATTGGGGGCGTAGAGCATGTGGTGGCTTACGGTAGTCGGGTACTGTCTCCAGCCGAACAGCGGTACTGCGTTACCCGTCGGGAATTATTGGCGATTGTTTATTTCATTCAGCAGTACCGCCCGTATCTGTACGGTCGGCGGTTCACCGTCCGTACAGATCATGCGGCCCTACAATACGCCCTGCGGGTTCAACAACCATCGGGCCAGTTGTCTCGATGGTTGGAGATTCTCCAAGACTATGACTTTGTCACCACATATCGTAAGGGTCTCCGCCACACGAACGCTGACGCCCTGTCGCGATTGCCACCCACTTCGGAGTGCGCGTGCCTCTTGGGTTCGGGGCGTTGTAGGTCTCCGAACGTCACCACCGATTCGGTCCTCGTGGCCGCTGCCGATGCACCTTCGGTTTCGGGTCCTATCGAGCAAGAAGGGAGGGATTCGTTGCTGGGGTTGTCAGTCGCGGAATGGGGTCGCCTCCAAATGGAGGACACCTCCCTCCTCGTTCTGCGCCGTCGCGCTGGGGGGATTGGCCAGGGGGTGGAAAACGTTGACTCGTGGGGGTTGTTCCAGGGACTTTTGATGCACTGGAATGGTAAAACCCGGCGCCAGCGGCTCGTGGTGCCTGCTGCTTTAAGGGGTAAGGTGGTATGGGCTGTTCATGAGCGGCTTCTGCACTTGGGGGTTCATAAGACCTTTGCCACGCTCCAGCTAGATTTCTTCTGGCCGGGCATGGAAAAGGACGTGGGGGACCTCTTGGGGTCGTGCACGCAATGCGCGCAGAGGAAGCCACCTGCTAGGGGATCCAACCCTCCGCTGCAGTCCATAAAAGTTTCCAGGGTTAACGAGCTCGTCGCTCTGGACATACTTGGCCCATTTCCCGCTACACCCAGGGGCAATAGGTATTTACTAACGGGGGTTGAATACTTCACGAGATGGCCTATGGCCTGGCCCCTGGCGAACCAATCGGCAGCAGCCATCGCGGAGGCCTTTGTCCAGGGCTATGTCCTCGACAAGGGTGCTCCGGAACGGCTGCTTACTGACCAGGGTAGGAATTTTTCTGGTAAACTCCTACGTGAGGTGTGCGACCTCTTGGGTACGGAGAAGGTTCGGACCTCTCCGTATCACCCACAAACTGACGGGATGGTGGAACGGCTGCATCGGACCATCACGTCCATGCTGTCCCAGCAGGTGTCGGTATCCCAGACGGATTGGGACCTCCGCATAGCCGGTGTGTTGCAGGCCTACAGAATGGCTCCCCATGCGGCCACCGGATTTTCCCCTTTCTTTTTAATGTATGGGCGCGAAGTTAACCCTCCTGTGGCGACCCAGCTGAAGCTCTCGGCGCTCCAGGCGAAGTCTAAGTTGTCCGAACACGTTAAATTTAACATCGCTCAATTGTCTGAGGCGCGGGAAGCGGCCGTGCAAAATTCTGAACTCCGCCAGAAGGCGAACGAGAGGCTTCGGTTGGGGCGGGTGCAGGTGGTCAAATGGGTACCAGGGGACAGGGCGTGGTTGCACTGTCCTCAGGTGCCGCTGGCAACCTCGTCGAAATTGGTACGGCCGTGGCGGGGGCCAGTGGAGGTCGTGCAGGTTTTGCGGCCGCAATGTGTTCGCGTCAAATGGGGGAGGCGCCGGTGGTATGTGCACCCCTCAAGGTTAAAACCATTCGTCACACCGCCCCGGGGTTCACACACACACACGCATGGCCAAACGTGTGAGGGTGTCGCCGACTCCCCGTCGTCGCTGCACTCGCCTAACCTGACGCCAACTGTTCCGCCCCCAGGTGAAACAGGAGTGACGGGCCCACGCCCACCAACCCCTCCCGGAGGGGTCGGGGGTCACTCGGCAGCGGAGCCTGACCCTCTTGCACCCGGACCGTCAACAACCGTCACTGAGCGTGCCGGGACGGACCCTTGTGACGGACCCGCCGCGAGAACGCGCGCCAAAACGCGCAGACTTTTGTGAGGTCGGCCGTTGGGGGGCCTTGCGGACAAAAGGGGAGGGGTGTTGTGAGGTCGGCCGTTGGGGGGCCTTGCGGACGATGGGAAAGGTGACGTCCGGAGTGTATATATATGTTGGTTTTGGGGTGTTATCCGGGGGGGGTGCGTCGGGTTATTTTTTTTCTCTCTCTCTCTCTCTTCCTCTCGTTGTTCTTGTTCTTGTTAAAAATTACGCGAGGCACACACACGGGGTTTTTGTGAGGGATGCACCTTTATTCTGATTTTTTTTTTTTTTTTGCAGCCAGGGACGGCTGCGAGCTGTACAGGGGGGGGTGATGTAGAGGTGTAATTGCGCATGGCTACGAATGTTGAGGTGTGATTATGCATGGCCACGGATGGCCAACAAACACAATGGGCGGGGTTACGGCCGTACACAAGGGTGGCGCTAGCACCGACGTCCGCATGTGTATCCCCCACGGGCCCCCCCTCGGGGGCGAGTCCTATAAAAGGTGATGAGCTCGAGGGCTCGGGGTCGGGACTCAGCTATAACCAGAGAAGACGGAAGACCAGCTAGTGTAGGCCCCAGAGCTCCCCTGGCTCGCTGTCCTTATAAGGGCCGACCAGGGCAAGCCGGTGGCGTGGCCCCGAGAGCCCAGACGAAGCTGGTCTGGTGACTCAGGGAGCCGGGATCCCAGCTTAACCAAGCTGGGACAGATAGCCTCCCCTAGTCCCGTAGTGGAGGAATTGGTATAGGTTAGAGGGGTTAGCTGTCGAGAAATCCCTGTAGCCCAGTGACCTGTAAATAACTGTGTTGGTGTAATAAATAAGTGTGCCTCCGATCCTGTCGTCAAGCCTCCATATACTTACTACACATACAAGATCGCCTGCCTCTGCCATAATGCCTTCATATCCGCCTGCCCGCCGTACCTTTCTTCATTATTGACAACTTGCAGCTCAGCACACGGCAGATGCCTGCGCAGCGCGACTCACGACCTCCTCTTGATACCGAGATCCAGGATGGTCATGGCTATGCGCCGCTTCTCGGTGGCAGCCCCAACAGTCTGGAACGATATCCCTCTGCACACTCGCAGCATCACCTCAATCACCTCCTTCAAGAGACACTTAAAAACTCACCTCTACGACCACGTGCTTTTGAGCGACTCTGAGCTTGGCTCCGCGCCTCTGAGTTGCGGCCACTATGTCTGCAAATTTGCGCGCGTTACAAATTGAACTATTATTATTATTATTTTCTTGATTTAAGACCAGGTCGCAAGGTCAATGTCTAAAGTTGAGACCGGGTCTCAGGGTCAGTGATTTGAGTTTTGCCTGTGTCTCAGGGGTAGTGTCATCAGTTGAGACCGGATCTTAGGATCCATGTCTTGAGCTGAGACAGGGTCAGTGTATAGCGTTGAGACCGGGTCTTAGGTTCCATGTCTTCAGTTGAGGATCAATGTCTTGAGTTGAGACCTAGTCTCAGGGTCAGTGTCGTGAGTTGAGACTGGGTCTCAGGGTCAGTGTCGAGAGTTGATACCAGGTGTAAGGGTCAGTGTGTTGATTTGAGACCGAGTCTCAGGTTCAGTGTCTTGAGTGTAGACCAGGTTTCAGAATCATTGCCTAGTTTTGAGACCGGGTTTCAGGGTCAGTGAATTGAGTGGAGACCGGGTCTCAGGATGAGGGTCTTGAATTGAGACCGGGTCTCAGGATCGTTGTCTTGATTTGAGACCGAGTCTCAGGTTCAGTGTCTTGAGTGTAGACCAGGTTTCAGAATCATTGCCTAGTTTTGAGACCGGGTTTCAGGGTCAGTGAATTGAGTGGAGACCGGGTCTCAGGATGAGGGTCTTTAATTGAGACCGGGTCTCAGGATCGTTGTTTTGAGTGGAGACCGGGTCTCAGGATCAGGGTCTTTAATTGAGACCGGGTCTCAGGATCAGTAATCTGTTCACTGCTGCATCACGGCCTTCCCACACCGTCTCCATCCATTGTGACCTCGTGAATCAATGATCTGACACGTGATCTTGTTCGCCACTGATGTTGGCTCGCTATCGAACTTTGGGTTAGTAGCATCAGCGTGCTAACCACTCCGGCACCCTTTCCCTGTCAAACTAATTAGAGTGCTCAAATTAAACTATTTCTGGAACTCTTAACTTGCAAAGGCAAACTCATCAGCGTGCCAATAACACTAACGACTTCCATTAAGATCGGTGCAGTGTGGGTGGTGTGGCGTGTGGATGACTTTGGTGTGTGTGACGTCTGGGTGTGTGTGAGTGTGTGTATGGCGCTACGAACCTGGCAGTGACGATTATTTGAACCGCTCCTGGGCCTCCTCTAGGGCGACTCAGCCTCAAATGAGTACCTCGCGCGGTGTGTAGTCAACATCTTCACTAGGGAGACAAAGGCGGCCGGGCGTGGTGCTGGCCACCCAACCCCCTCGTGTGCCGTGCCGGCCTTCATAGGTTCTGCTCGCTAACAGCACTTGCCCCAACAGTCTGTTAAGGCTACACGGGGGATCTTTGTATTTGTATGGTGTGTGTGGTGTGTGTGTGTGTGGTGTGGATGTGTGATGTGTGTGTGGGTGTGTGATGTGTGTGATGTGTGTGTGGGTGTGTGATGTGTGTGTGGGTGTGTGATGTGTGTGTGGGTGTGTGTGTGGGTGTGTTGTGTGGGTGTGTGATGTGTGTGTGGGTGTGTGTGTGTGTGATGTGTGTGTGGGTGTGCATGAGGCTCTGTGGAGGAGGCTCATGAAGGACGCTGCTGCTAACTGGGCAGAGGAGCGACGCTCACAACAACGAGCGGAGTGCCGGGTGGCTAAAGCACAGCGAGTTGGCACAGTAGGGTAGTACATCTGGTGTGCATCTACCGGTCATCTCAGTCAGCCAACCCGTGACACCTGCTGGGTCTGTCCCGTGACCTCCTGCCAGAGGGCCTTCGACAATTCACGTGGCCTCAAAGTGCACGTAGCCTGGCACGAGCGCCCTGATGACGTTACCGCCACTCAGTGGCGAATGGTGATTGTTGTTGTTGTGTGTGTGAGCACCTATGAAGGCCGGCACGGCACACAAGGGAGTGGGTGGCCAGCCTCACGCCCGGCCGCCTTTGTCTCCCCCAGTGGCGATGTTTACTACACACCGCACCGGGTACTCATTTGAGGCTGAGTCGACGTAGGGGAGGCCCATGACCGGTTCAGACAATCATCACCGCTCTCACAGTGACACAAAAAAAGACAAAGATCCCCCGTATAGCCTTCACAGACTGTCGGGGTAAGTTCTGTTGGCGAGCACATACACTGACTCACACAACAACAACAACAACAACCGGTGACGTCACCACGACGCCTGTGCCAGGCTAGGTGCATGTTGAGGCCACGTGAAGTGTCGAACGCCCGCTTGCAGGAGGTCACGGGGCAGACCCAGGTGCCACGGGTCGACTGACTGATGCACCACCTGTGCCCCCTACTGTGCCAACACTAACACACACACACTGACACACACACACTAACACACACACACTGACACACACACCCCGACACACACACATACCCCGACACACACACACCCCGACACACACACACCCCGACACTATCATGATGACACACACACACCGACACACACGCAATGACACACACACACTGACACACACGCAATGACACACACACACACTGACACACACGCAATGACACACACACGCAATGACACACACACACACCGACACACACACAGTGACACACACACACTGACACACACGCAATGACACACACATACACTGACACACACGCAATGACACACACACGCAATGACACACACACACACCGACACACACACAGTGACACACACACACTGACACACACGCAATGACACACACACACTGACACTCTCACTCCCGCCGATTATTTATTTATTTCCCCCCCCCCCCCCCCCCGTTCTATTCGCTTCTATGGAAACCCGCATCACTCGCTAAAAAACGTGCGTCTCCCTCTCACCCCCCCCCTCTCACTCCTCCCCGCCCTCATTCATCACTCCACACACACAGCACACACACACATAGTGTACTAACACACAGCACACACACACGCACATAGTGTACTAACACACAGCACACACACACGCACATAGTGTACTAACACACAGCACACACACACACATAGTGTACTAACACACAGCACACACACACGCACATAGTGTACTAACACACACACACATATAGTGTACTAACACACAGCACACACACACATAGTGTACTAACACACAGCACACACATAGTATACTAACACACAGCACACACACACATATAGTGTACTAACACACAGCACACACACACACACATAGTGTACTAACACACAGCACACACACACACATAGTGTACTAACACACAGCACACACACATAGTGTACTAACACACACACACATATAGTGTACTAACACACAGCACACACACACACATAGTGTACTAACACACACACACATATAGTGTACTAACACACAGCACACACACACACATAGTGTACTAACACACAAACACATAGTGTACTAACACACAGCACACACACACATAGTGTACTAACACACAGCACACACACACGCACATAGTGTACTAACACACACACACATATAGTGTACTAACACAGCACACACACATAGTGTACTAACACACACACACATATAGTGTACTAACACACAGCACACACACACACATAGTGTACTAACACACACACACATATAGTGTACTAACACACAGCACACACACACACATAGTGTACTAACACACACACACACATAGTGTACTAACACACAGCACACACACACATATAGTGTACTAACACACAGCACACACACACACATATAGTGTACTAACACACAGCACACACACACACATATAGTGTACTAACACACAGCACACACACATAGTGTACTAACACACAGCACACACACACGCACATAGTGTACTAACACACACACACATATAGTGTACTAACACACAGCACACACATAGTGTACTAACACACACACACATAGTGTACTAACACACAGCACACACACACATATAGTGTACTAACTCACAGCACACACACACATAGTGTACTAACTCACAGCACACACACACACAGTGTACTAACACACAGCACACACATACATAGTGTACTAACACACAGCACACACACACAGTGTACTAACACACAGCACACACACACACAGTGTACTAACACACACACACACACACACATAGTGTACTAACACACAGCACACACACACACAGTGTACTAACACAGCACACACATAGTGTACTAACACACAGCACACACACATAGTGTACTAACACACAGCACACACACACATAGTGTACTAACACACAGCACACACACACACAGTGTACTAACACATAGCACACACAGTGTACTAACACAGCACACACACACATAGTGTACTAACACAGCACACACACACATATAGTGTACTAACACACAGCACACACACACATAGTGTACTAACACAGCACACACACACACATAGTGTACTAACACACAGCACACACACACATAGTGTACTAACACACAGCACACACAGTGTACTAACACAGCACACACACACATAGTGTACTAACACACAGCACACACACATAGTGTACTAACACACAGCACACACACATAGTGTACTAACACACAGCACACACACATAGTGTACTAACACACAGCACACACACACATAGTGTACTAACACACAGCACACACAAACACATAGTGTACTAACACACAGCACACACACACATAGTGTACTAACACACAGCACACACACACACATAGTGTACTAACACACAGCACACACACACACATAGTGTACTAACACACAGCACACACACACACATAGTGTACTAACTCACAGCACACACACACATAGTGTACTAACACACAGCACACACACACACAGTGTACTAACACACAGCACACACACACACATAGTGTACTAACACACAGCACACACACACACAGTGTACTAACACACAGCACACACACACATAGTGTACTAACACACAGCACACACACACACATAGTATACTAACACACAGCACACACACACACAGTGTACTAACACACAGCACACACACATAGTATACTAACACACAGCACACACACACACATAGTGTACTAACATACAGCACACACACACAGTGTACTAACACACAGCACACACACATAGTATACTAACACACAGCACACACACACACATAGTGTACTAACACATAGCACACACACATAGTATACTAACACACAGCACACACACATAGTGTACTAACACACAGCACACACACATAGTGTACTAACACACAGCACACACACATAGTGTACTAACACACAGCACACACACACATAGTGTACTAACACACAGCACACACACATAGTATACTAACACACAGCACACACACACACAGTGTACTAACACACAGCACACACACATAGTATACTAACACACAGCACACACACACACAGTGTACTAACACACAGCACACACACATAGTGTACTAACACACAGCACACACACATAGTGTACTAACACACAGCACACACACACATAGTGTACTAACACACAGCACACACACATAGTGTACTAACACACAGCACACACACATAGTGTACTAACACACAGCACACACACACATAGTGTACTAACACACAGCACACACACACATAGTGTACTAACACACAGCACACACAAACACATAGTGTACTAACACACAGCACACACACACATAGTGTACTAACACACAGCACACACACACACATAGTGTACTAACACACAGCACACACACACACATAGTGTACTAACACACAGCACACACACACATAGTGTACTAACTCACAGCACACACACACATAGTGTACTAACACACAGCACACACACACACACATAGTGTACTAACACACAGCACACACACACACATAGTGTACTAACACACAGCACACACACACACAGTGTACTAACACACAGCACACACAAACACATAGTGTACTAACACACAGCACACACACACACATAGTATACTAACACACAGCACACACACACACACAGTGTACTAACACACAGCACACACACATAGTATACTAACACACAGCACACACACACACATAGTGTACTAACATACAGCACACACACACAGTGTACTAACACACAGCACACCACATAGTATACTAACACACAGCACACACACACACACAGTGTACTAACACACAGCACACACACATAGTATACTAACACACAGCACACACACACACATAGTGTACTAACACATAGCACACACACATAGTATACTAACACACAGCACACACACACACATAGTGTACTAACACATAGCACACACACATAGTATACTAACACACAGCACACACACACATAGTGTACTAACACATAGCACACACACATAGTATACTAACACACAGCACACACACATAGTGTACTAACACACAGCACACACACATAGTGTACTAACACACAGCACACACACACATAGTAGACTAACACACAGCACACACACACACAGTGTACTAACACACAGCACACACACATAGTATACTAACACACAGCACACACACACACAGTGTACTAACACACAGCACACACACATAGTGTACTAACACACAGCACACACACATAGTGTACTAACACACAGCACACACACACATAGTGTACTAACACACAGCACACACACACAGTGTACTAACACACAGCACACACACATAGTGTACTAACACACAGCACACACACACACATAGTGTACTAACACACAGCACACACACACACAGTGTACTAACACACAGCACACACACACATAGTGTACTAACACACAGCACACACACACACAGTGTACTAACACAGCACACACATAGTGTACTAACACACAGCACACACACACATAGTGTACTAACACACAGCACACACACACATAGTATACTAACACACAGCACACACACACAGTGTACTAACACACAGCACACACACATAGTGTACTAACACACAGCACACACACATAGTGTACTAACACACAGCACACACACAGTGTACTAACACACAGCACACACACATACATAGTATACTAACACAACACACACACACATAGTGTACTAACACACAGCACACACACACATAGTGTACTAACACAGCACACACACAGTGTACTAACACACAGCACACACACATACATAGTATACTAACACAACACACACACACATAGTGTACTAACACACAGCACACACACATAGTGTACTAACACACAGCACACACACACATAGTGTACTAACACACACACATAGTGTACTAACACACAGCACACACACACATAGTGTACTAACACACACACATAGTGTACTAACACACAGCACACACACACATAGTGTACTAACACACACACAGTATACTAACACACAGCACACACAGACATAGTGTACTAACACACAGCACACACACAGCACACACATACATAGTGTACTAACACACAGCACACACACACATAGTGTACTAACACACAGCACACACACAGACACAGTATACTAACACACAACACACACACAGTGTACTAACACACAGCACACACACATAGTGTACTAACACACAACACACACACAGTGTACTAACACACTCACACACACACATAGTGTACTAACACACAGTACACACACACATAGTATATTAATACAACAACAACCGCCATTCGCCACTAAGTGGCGATGACGTCACCACGACGCTTGTGCCAGGCCATGTGCACCTTGAGGCCACGTGAAGTGTCGAACGCCCGCTGGCAGGAGGTCACGGGGCAGACCCAGGAGCCACGGGTCGACTGACCGAGATGACCGAGATGACTGGCTGATGCACCACCTGTGCCAACTTGCTGTGCTTTAGACACTCAGCGCTCCGCTCGTTGTTGTGAGCGTCGCTCCTCCCCCCTCCGATGGTGTTGGAAGGCGACTGCCTCCAACTGCCCAGTAGCGTCCTTCATGAGCCTCCTGCACAGAGGCCAATCTTGACACCGCTGGTACCAGTCATCGGCAAGTCCACTCAGCTCCACATCCTCCTATACCAAATCACTCCATCTCTTCTCTAGCCCGTGCTGCGCCCGTTTAGCCCCCTCGATCCTGCCGAACAAAAGCTGTTTAGGCATACGGTGGCTGGGCATGTGGGCTACATGACCCAGCCAACGCAGCCTAGCCTGCCAGAGGAGCTCACCGATGTGACTTTGTCCAGATCTTTCAAGGATTTGTGAACTCCTCACACAATCCAGCCTGGTTAAACCCCGGATGGATCGTAGGCAGGCCAGTCTAAATGATTCTAACCGGCGAAGATGTTCCATTAGGGGGGTCCACGTTTCGCAAGCGTAGAGAAGGGAGGGAATGACTGTGGCTGTGAAGACCTGAAGCTTCGTGCGGAGCGACAGACCAGGTAGCTTCTACACAGCGTTACGCAAGATAATGCCGCTGGACTGATTCGGAGTGAGACCTCTGCTGTCACACTGCCAGGTTATGGGAAACTCTGCACTCTCTCCACAACTGCCCTATCACCAATTGGGAGTTGTAGGGGTGGAGTGTCCGATGGTACAAAATACCCAGACAGATGCTTAGTTTTGGTGGGGCTGATGGTAAATCCCCACCTCTCAGTGGCACGCTCCAGGTTCAGCAACAGCGCCTCCAACTCCTCTGAGTGAGCAGCAATTACCAGATCATCGGCATACATAACGTGGTTGAGCAATAGGGGGCCATCCCTTGACCGCACCCGGGCATCAATCAGCCTCCCATTGTATCTGTACCAGTATGGAAATTTCTCCAGTACAGCTATTGAATGTGGTCGAAATAAATGTTAAATAATGTTGGAGCCAGAGGACATCCCTGTCGCACCCCAAGGTGAACAGGGAAAGGCTCCGACTCCCGGTCACGTAGTTTTACCCGGGCCCGCTCACCATCATGAAGGTCCTTAATGATCGTGAGCAGAGGGTCAGGGACTCCAAAAGCACGAAGAACAACCCAGAGCCCAGGCCTACTGGTGGTATCATAGGCCTTGACCAGGTCAATAAGGCAGAGATGTAGGTCTTGTTGGAATTCCCTACACCTCTGCTGTAGCAGACGGACAGAAAATATGGCATCTGTGCAGGATCGCCCTTTCCCGAAATCACATTGGGGCTCTGCAAGCCTCTCCTCAGCGTGCCTAGCAAGGCGATGTTGAATAATCCTTGCCAGGACCTTTCCCAGCACACTGAGGAGTGAGATGCCCCTGTAGTTGTTACAGTCTGTGCGGTCCCCCTTCTTAAAGAGGGGGACCACCAGGGCATCCTTCCAATCCTGCGGAACCCGTCCAGTGGTCCAGACTGTTGTGATTATGTCATGTAGGGCAGTCTGTGCACAAACGCCACCCTCCCTGAGCATTTCGCTTGGGAGATCATCTCTGCCCGGTGCTTTTCCTAGTCTCAGACTCCGGATCGCCTTCAGTACTTCCTGAACAGATGGCACCTCAGCCAGCCACTCACAGGGGGTGACTTCATCCAATTTTTGAGGCCTCAGCAGGATCATCACCACTTTGTCCCACGTTGTTTTCCAGGCTGAGAGATTTCCCCTCCCCCAGGACTTCTCAGAAATGTTCAGCAAATCTGCAAACCTGTTCCTGGGGGTTGAAGATTGTATCACCGTTTTTTCCCCCTAATGATGGTAATAGGTGTGACGCTGCAGGTTACTTTTTTGATGGAGTTAAAGAGCGATTTGTGATCGCGGGCCATTGAGGCAGACTCCATCTCCTCAGCAACCCGCGACCACCACCCATCCTTGCATACTAACACAGTACACTGACACACACACATAGTATATTTCGATATAAAGCTTTCGTGACTGCAGGGATTCATCTTCTTGGTTTTTTCGGTAAAGTCACGTAGAAGGGAGATAATAAAATAATAAAAATAAAACATAATAAAATAATACAATTCTCACGACGTTTCGGCCACAACGCAAGCATCCGTCCTCAGGTGAAGAACAGGTCTGTCGGAAAGACATTCAGACGCTGTCTTTCCGACAGACCTGTTCTTCACCTGAGGACGGCTGCTTGCGTTGTGGCCGAAACGTCGTGAGAATTGTATTATGTTAGATTTTTATTATTTTATTTTCTCCCTTCTACGTGACTTTACCGAAAGAACCAAGAAGACACATAGTATACTAACACACAGCACACACACATAGTATACTAACACACAGCACACTCACTTTACTCATAGGCAGCGCACAGTACTATACTGACACACAAAACACACCAAAAACGTTTACCCCTCTCGGAGGCTCCGAAAAACGACTTCATTTAACTCTCCTTTTCTCTCTCTCCACTTTCTCTCTCGCCTCCCCTTTCTCTCCCCTCCCTCTCCTCTCTCTCACGACGACAAAGATCCCCCGTACAGCCTGAACAGGCTTGAGGCAAGTGCTGTTATAGCGAGTAGCACATGTGAAGGCAGGCACTGTGGCACACGAGGGGGTGGGTGGCCAGCACCACGCCCCATGTTTTACACGCCGCACCATGTACTCATTTAAGGCTGAGTCGAACTAGCAGAGGCCCAGGACCGGTTCGTAGCGCAGCGCGCTAACCGCTACACTACCGCTCCCCACAAACGCACACACGCAGTCTACACACGTGGCACAAGCCACATTAGCTAAACGAAAACTAAGCAGTAAAATAATAAATTAAATAATAGCATACTACGATGTTTCGATTGCAACACAAGCAATCAGCATCAGGTATAAAAGAAATAGCAACAAAAAATCTAAACTATAGACAGACATATAAGCAGACAGATATCACAAAGATATACAGAGAGAGAACACGTATCGGCCGATGGTTAGATTTTTTGTTGCTATACCTGATGATGATTGCTTGTGTTGCAATCGAAACGTCGTAGTATGCTATTATTTAATTTATTATTTTATCTTTAGACGTGACTTTACCGAAAGAACCAAAGAGTAATCCCTGCAGTCACGAGAGCTCCAAATTAAGATTGAAAACTAACCACCTTATTTTGTAACACGTGATAGGATTTCGCGAACGATATTTATCATAAACGGGGTCGCTTTTAGTTTGGGTTAGAGTCAATATAAAAAATGCGTCGTTAAGCCTGCCACTCTCAAACGCAACCGACTAATTGGCGCAGTCAGTTTCCGTGAGCTAAAGAAGTGAATCGTATGCAAGGAAGTTTATTCTTTTGTCCTTTGAAAAAATTGACACATTTTTTACTGATTGGCCGTGTCGGGTGGTGGAGGGTTACGACACATTTATAAATAACGCGATCCGACCCAAAAAAAAACGATATTATGAATAATATTGGTCGCGAAAGCCTACGTGTGAAATTAATTTGGCTGTGTCGGATGGTGGCGGGTTTAACAACACATTTATATTTACGAGATTAAAAGCCCAAAAACGTCTCTATTGTGGATACACTCATTTTATTCTACCAGGTGAGAGCCCTGGCGATCACAGATAATAGCTCACACTAAGTGGATTATCATCATCACGTGGACATTTTATAGCGGCCAAATACTCTGAACGCGTGATGTCGATTCTAAAATGTGGGGAGGAAAACCGGAGGACCCGCAGAAAAATCCACGCGACCACGGGGAGAGAGAGACACGCAAATTCCAAATATACAGCAGCAGGCGTCAGGGTCGGGATCAAACCCACGACCTCCTGTATACCAGGCGAGGTAGCTAACATCTCCTAGCCACCGTGATGATGATGAGAGAGAGACACGCAAATTCCAAATATACAGCAGCAGGCGTCAGGGTTGGGATCGAACCCACGACCTCCTGTACAACAGGCGAGGTAGTTAACATCTCCTAGCCACCGTGATGATGATGAGAGAGAGAGACACGCAAATTCCAAATATACGGCAGCAGGCGTCAGGGTTGGGATCGAACCCACGACCTCCTGTATACCAGGCGAGGTAGTTAACATCTCCTAGCCACCGTGATGATGATGAGAGAGAGAGAGACACGCAAACTCCAAATATACAGCAGCAGGCGTCAGGGTTGGGATCGAACCCACGACCTCCTGTACAACAGGCGAGGTAGTTAACATCTCCTAGCCACCGTGATGATGATGAGAGAGAGAGACACGCAAATTCCAAATATATAGCAGCAGGCGTCAGGGTCGGGATCAATCCCACGACCTCCTGTATACCAGGCGAGGTAGTCAACATCTCCTAGCCACCGTGATGATGATGAGAGAGAGAAACACGCAGACTCCAAATATACAGCAGCAGGCGTCAGGGTCGGGATCAAACCCACGACCTCCTGTATACCAGGCGAGGTGGTTAACATCTCCTCGCCACCGTGATGATGAGAGAGAGAGAGACACGCAAACTCCAAATATACAGCAGCAGGCGTCAGGGTCGGGATTAAAACCCACGACCTCCTGTACACCAGGCGAGGTGGTTAACATCTCCTAGCCACCGTGATGATGATGAGAGAGAGACACGCAAACTCTAAATATACAGCAGCAGGCGTCAGGGTCGGGATCAAACCCACGACCTCCTGTATACCAGGCGAGGTGGTTAACATCTCCTAGCCACCGTGATGATGATGATGATGAGAGAAAGAGAGACACGCAAACTCCAAATATACAGCAGCAGGCGTCAGGGTCGGGATCAAACCCACGACCTCCTGTACACCAGGCGAGGTGGTTAACATCTCCTAGCCACCGTGATGATGATGAGAGAGAGACACGCAAACTCCAAATATACAGCAGCAGGCGTCAGGGTCGGGATCAAACCCACGACCTCCTGTATACCAGGCGAGGTACCCTACCCGTACCCGGTCGGGTATCGGGTACCTGATTGCGACCTCTGGGATGGAGCCATGTTGCAGGCGCGGGTGGGTTGATTCTAGGAACTTGAATTGTGAGAAGAGACAAGACGTTGGGAAATGAGTGACAAACGGTGACTCACCAGTGACTCACGGCCTACCCGTACCCGTACCCGGCCGCACCAGGGTCGCAAACGTGTACCCGTACCCGTACCTGGCCTGGTGACAACACCCACGGGCCATCAAGACGTTATCACCCCCAGGATGGACTCTAAGGGACCGTCCATAAATGACGTCACGCGATTTTGGACGATTCTTTACCCCCCACCTCTTTGTCACACGGCGTCACATAAAGTCGCCAACTGGGGAGACAAAGGCGGCCGGGCGTGGTGCTGGCCACCCACCCCCCTCGTGTGCCGCAGTGCCGGTAGCCTTCATAGGTGCTCGCGTGAACAGCCCTTGTCCCAGAATTCTGCGAAAGGCTATACGGGGGATCTTTGTCTGTGTGCGTGAGTCGGCGTGTGAGCGCCCAGCCCGAGTTCGATTCCAGCTCAGGAACCCGTCTTAGGGCCGTCCATAAATGACGTCACGCGTTTTTGGACGATTTTTGACCCCCCCCCCCCCCACCACCCCTTCGTCACACGGCGTCACAAAAAGTCAGACCCCCCCTCAAATATGACGTCACAAAGCTTTGCCCCCCCCCCCAAAATAAAACATGCTTCAAATCGCTTTAAACTATTGTCATTGTAGTGCGTATTTAATGTGGCGCTGCACTCTGATGTTGTAGGAGAAACATTTATTAAAAAGTCTATTTAATTAAGTAGAACGTGTTGTCTATATTTATTTAAAGTTGCGCATTTTGATGCGACGTCACATTTCTCAAACCACCCCTCCCCCTTGTCACACATCGTCACAAATGTCTGACCCCCCCCCCCCATAGGTGCGTGACGTCATTTATGGCCGGCACCGTCTCACGTCTCCGCCCCCCCCCCCCCAGTCAAACCTATAGCACCTGCGTGCTCATGGGTCCAATCCCTCGTGCTACCGAGTTGATCTCACCCCACTCACACCTGCAATCACATTCTTAGGTTTTTTTCGGTAAAGTGTTGCCTCCGAAACGTCGTGATTTTTATTTTCATTTTATTTTATTAATTTTAATTTAATTTTTTTATTTTTTACCTACGTGACTTTACCGAAAAAAACCTAAGAATATGAATCCTTGCAGTCACGAAAGCTTCAAATCTAGAACCTGCAATCAAATTTCGATTTAAAGCTTTCGTGACTGCAGGGATTCATCTTCTTGGTTCTTTCGGTAATAGCCCATCAATACGTGACTTTACCGAAAGAACCAAGAAGATGAATCCCTGCAATCACTTCCACACAAAGCCACCCTCCCCCCCTCAATCAAGAGACACCCTGACCCCCAAAGAGATCACTCTGACTGCCACGCGTATGAACGCCACAACGGCCGTCTTCGTATCCCCAGTGGTGATGTTCACACACCGCACCGGTTACTTATTCCTGAGTCGACCTAGGGGAGGGCCCGGGACCGGTTCAGATAATCGTCGCTGGCTTTGGCCGTGAGCGGGACTCGAATTCGGATCGCCGCCGTTCGTAGCGCAGCGTAGCGCTCACCGCCACACTACCACCACACACGGACACACACAACACAAGTACTAGCCCATCAACACACACACAGCACACACGAATAACACATTCCTGCTGCGGAGGGAGCTGGTAGGAACGTTGGGTTGCTCGGTCAATGGCCTGCAGGGTCACGGCGGCGTGGTGAATTCCGCAAATATTCCCGACTGTGAGGGCGGGCACAAGCCGGCGTGAGTAGGTTAAACGTTGAGTTTTATAAGGGCACCACGGGGTGACCAGCCCCTCCCCACCCAGCCCAGCCCCACCCCTCCCACCCCCCACCCAGCCCCCACCCAGCCCCACCCTCCCCACCAGCCCCTCCCCACCTTCCCCTCTCCACCCAGCCCCTCCCCTCCCATTTTTGGATGCACGACGGACGGACGGACACAATAATCCCCAATAATCCTCACTCACTTACCCACTCACTCACTCACCCACTCATCCATCAGTTCTATGTCTTTCCTAACACGCGCCACTCACTCACTCATCCGCTCACTCACTCACCCACCATCCATCAGCTCTATCACCCACCCACCCAGTCACCCACCCACCCACTCACCCATCAGCTCCATCTCCTACCCAGCCCGTGCCACTCACTCACTCACTCACCCACTCATCCGCTCACCCACCCATCCACCCACTCACCCACCCACCCACTCACTCACTCACCCACCCACCAACCCACCCACCCACCCACCCATCAGCTCCATCTCTTCTACAGCCCGTGCCACTCACCCACCCACCCACTCACCCACCCACCCACTCACCCACCCACCCACTCACCCATCAGCTCCATCTCCTATCCAGCCCGTGCCACTCACTCACTCACTCACCCACTCATCCGCTCACCCACCCATCCACCCACTCACCCACCCACCCACTCACTCACTCACTCACCCACCAACCCACCCACCCACCCATCAGCTCCATCTCTTCTACAGCCCGTGCCACTCACCCACCCACCCACTCACCCACCCACTCACCCACCCACTCACCCACCCACCCACTCACTCACTCACCCACCCACCCACTCACCCACCCACTCACCCACCCACCCACCCACTCACCCACCCACTCACTCACTCACTCACCCACCCACCCACTCACCCACCCACTCACCCACCCACCCACCCACTCACCCACCCACCCACCCACTCACCCACCCACCCACCCACTCACCCACCCACCCACCCATTCACCCACTCACCTACCCACCCACCCACTCACCCACCCACCCACTCACCCAGCCACTCACCCACCCACCCATCCACCTACTCACCCACCCACTCACTCACCCACTCACCCACCCACCCATCCACCCACCCACCCACCCACCCACCCACTCACCCACCCACCCACTCACCCACCCACCCACCCACCCACTCACCCACTCACCTACCCACCCACCCACTCACCCACCCACCCACTCACCCAGCCACTCACCCACCCACTCATCCACCCACTCACCCACCCACTCACTCACCCACTCACCCACCCACCCATCCACCCACCCACCCACCCACCCACCCACTCACCCACCCACCCACTCACCCACCCACTCACCTACCCACCCACCCACCCACTCACCCACCCACTCAGCCACCCACCCACCCACTCACCCACCCACCCACCTACTCACCCACCCACCCACTCACCCACCCACCCACTCACCCACCCACCCACCCACTCACCCACCCACCCATCAACTCCATCTCTTCTCCAGCCCGCGCCACTCACTCACCCACTCACCCACCCACTCACCAACCCACTCACCCACTCACCCACCCACCCACTCACCCACCCACCCACCCACTCACCCACCCACTCACCCACTCACCCAGCCACCCATCAGCTCCATCTCTTCTCCAGCCCGTGCCGTGCCCATCTCGCCCCCCACTCCCCACCTTCCATCAGGCTTAAACAGAAGCTGCATGCGGGTCTACACCCCACCACCCACACCCAACGCAGCGTCATCGGCTTGCCGTATGGGGAGCTTCACTGATAAGGGGCCGTCCATAAATGACGTCACGCACCTATGGGGGGGGGGGGTGGGGGGTCAGACATTTGTGACGATGTGTGACAAGAGAGGGTGAGACTAGGCTCTAAGGAAAGCTGTCTCGGGTGTGGACCAATCAACTTCAAGGACAGTGCATACATTATCAGAGTCATGTCTTTTGTTTGCATTATGACTGCAGGTATTGTGGTCTATGCAAACATGACTCCTTGTGAAAAAAAGGTGTCAGTTTTGTTGCCAGATAGAAAGGTAAAAAACAAATTATCATATTTTTACTGGCAAATGAGGTTCCCATAGTGTAGATGCTTGCCCCGAGCTCTCATACTCTGATGGTGCATTGTCTTTGAGTTGTGCGCCTTTTGGCGTCATCTGGTCCAACACCATGTGAGACTAGGCTCTAAGGAAAGCTGTCTCGGGTGTGGACCAATCAACTTCAAGGACAGTGCATACATTATCAGAGTTGTGTTTTTTGTTTGCATTATGACTGCAGATATTGTGGTCTATGCAAACATGACTCCTTGTAAAAAGGTGTCAGTTTTGTTGCCATATAGAAGGGTAAAAAAACAATTATCATATTTTTACTGGCAAATGAGGTTCCCATAGAATAGTTTAAAGCTACAGGGACCGTCCATAAATGACGTCACACACCTAGGGGGAGGAGGAGGGGGGGGGGTCAGACATTTGTGACGATGTGTGACGAGGGGGGGTTCAGAAATGTGACGTCACATCAAAATGCGCAACTTTAAATGAATACAGACAACACGTTCTACTTAATTAAATAGACTTTCTAATAAATGTTTTCTCCTACAACATCAGAGTGCAGCGCCGCACTAAATACGCACTACAATGACTATAGTTTAAAGCGATTTGAAGCATGTTTTATTTTGGGGGGGGCATAGCTTTGTGACGTCATATTTGAGGGGGGGTCTGACTTTTTGTGACGTCATGTGACGAAGGGGGGGGGGGGGTGGGGGTCAAAAATTGTCCTAAATCGCGTGACGTCATTTATGGACGGCCCCATAACCACCCCAGGGTGAGTCGCGGGCAGGCCGGCAGGGTAGGCCGGGTTGTTTGTCCCCCGGTAACGCGTCACGTGGGAGTTGTTGTTGTTGTGGTTGTTGTGGTTGTTGTGGTTGTGGTTGTTGTGGTTGTTGTGGTTGTTGTTGTTGTGGTTGTTGTGGTTGTTGTTGTTGTGGTTTTTGTTGTTGTTGTTGTTGTTGTGGTTGTTGTTTGTGGTTGTTGTTGTTGTGGTTGTTGTTGTGGTTGTTGTGGTTGTTGTGGTTGTTGTTGTGGTTGTTGTTATGGTCGTTGTTGTGATTGTTGTTGTTGTTGTGGTTGTTGTTGTGGTTGTTGTTGTGGTGGTTGTTGTTGTGGTTGTTGTTGTGGTTGTTGTTGTTGTTGTGGTTGTTGTTGTGGTTGTTGTTATGGTCGTTGTTGTGGTTGTTGTTGTGGTTGTTGTTGTGGTTGTTGTTGTGGTTGTTGTTGTGGTTGTTGTGGTTGTTGTTGTTGTGGTTGTTGTTGCGGTTGTTGTTGTGGTTGTTGTTGTTGTGGTTGTTGTTGTGGTTGTTGTGGTTGTTGTTGTTGTGGTTGTTGTTGTGGTGGTTGTTGTTGTGGTTGTTGTGGTTGTTGTGGTTGTTGTTGTGGTTGTTGTTATGGTCGTTGTTGTGATTGTTGTTGTTGTTGTTGTTGTTGTTGTGGTTGTTGTTGTGGTTGTTGTTGTTGTGGTTGTTGTTGTTGTGGTTGTTGTTATGGTCGTTGTTGTGATTGTTGTTGTTGTGGTTGTTGTTGTGGTTGTTGTTGTGGTTGTTGTTGTTGTGGTTGTTGTGGTTGTTGTGGTTGTGGTTGTTGTTGTGGTTGTTGTGGTTGTTGTGGTTGTGGTTGTTGTTGTGGTTGTTGTTGTGGTTGTTATGGTTGTTGTTGTGGTTGTTGTTGTGGTTGTTGTTGTGATTGTTGTTGTTGTTGCTCCGAGGTACGGCAATCCACTCATCCCCCCCTACTGCAGCTCGCTTACCCCATCGATAGTGAGTCGAGTTAGTGATTGTCGGTGGCGGTGGCCGGGGTCGGGTTTTAAATGTCCCCACTGAAGATGCAAATCCCGTGCTGGGGATGCAGGCGATGCGTGATGAGTCAGGTGCCTTCTCTGACCTCGCGTGCCCGAGTATCGGCTAAAATTGGCCCCTCGGGGGATGGAGTTCACTTTATTAGGTGACGTTTAATGCCCGAGTGGGTCACGGCGCAAACTCACTCGGAATGGAAGGCACGGGGCAGATCCAGCTCAAAACAGTTTCATTAATTTGGTACAGCCCTGTGAGCCATTCGGCTCTTGAATCGGGTGCAAACGCAACAAACGCTTAACTAAAACACGACCAAGAAAACATCTTGAAGCGACTTCGCGCGAACAGAAACATTCAGGAGGAAACTGTAAAATCTTCCGGAAAAAAAGCACCGTACACCAACGGTGTCTGCACAGATCCCAGTGCGATGCAAGTCAAACAACAACAAGAGGGATTCATCTTCTTGGTTCTTTCGGTAAAGTCACGTAGAAGGGAAATAATACAATAATAAAAATCAAACATAATAAAATACAATTCTCACGACGTTTCGGAAAGACCTGTTCTTCACCTGAGGACGGCTGCTTGCGTTGTGGCCGAAACGTCGTGAGAATTATTTTATGATGTTTTATTTTTATTATTTTATTATTTCCCTTCTACGTGACTTTACCGAAAGAACCAAGAAGATGAATCCCTGCAGTCACGAAAGCTTTAAATCGAAATTCTCAGATAGTTTAGTTAAATAGTAGAAATTAATTATTTAATTTGAAAAATGTAAGTTTACTATGATATTCTTGGTTCGTTCGGTAAAGTCATGTGGAAGGGAAATAATAAAAGAATTAACATAATAAAGTTCTGACGACGTTTCGGCCACAACGCAAGCAGCCGTCCTCAGGTGAAGAAACAGGTCTGTCGGAAAGACAGCGTCTGAATGAATTCAGACGCTGTCTTTCCGAAACGTCGTGAGAATTATTTTATGATGTTTAATTTGTATTATTTTATTATTTCCCTTCTACGTGACTTTACCGAAAGAACCAAGAAGAATACGTAGATGTCCTCATCACCGCGATCTAGCGTGGAGCCGATTTCCTTCGCTGGTCATGGTCGACTTGCCATTTCCCAAGATGCGCCTTTCATTCATTCCGCTGTGGTGGCAGTGGTGGTGGTGGTGGCAGTGGTGGTGGTGGTGGCAGTGGTGATGGTGGTGGTGGTGGCAGTGGTGATGGTGGTGGTGGTGGCAGTGGTGGTGGTGGCAGTGGTGGTGGTGGTGGCAGTGGTGGTGGTGGTGGCAGTGGTGATGGTGGTGGTGGTGGCAGTGGTGGTGGTGGCAGTGGTGGTGGTGGTGGCAGTGGTGGTGGTGGTGGCAGTGGTGATGGTGGTAGTGGCAGTGGTGGTGGCAGTGGTGGTGGTGGTGGCAGTGGTGGTGGTGGCAGTGGTGGTGGTGGTGGCAGTGGTGGTGGCAGTGGTGGTGGTGGTGGCAGTGGTGGTGGTGGCAGTGGTGGCGGTGGTGGTGGCAGTGGTGGTGGTGTTGGCAGTGGTGGTGGTTGGTGGCAGTGGTGGTGGTGGTGGCAGTGGTGGTGGTGGTGGCAGTGGTGGTGGTGGTGGCAGTGGTGGTGGTGGTGGCAGTGGTGGCAGTGGTAGTGGCAGTGGTGGTGGTGGCAGTGGTGGTGGCAGTGGTGGTGGTGGCAGTGGTGGTGGTGGCAGTGGTGGTGGTGGTGGCAGTGGTGGTGGTGGTGGTGTTGGCAGTGGTGGTGGTGGCAGTGGTGGTGGTGGCAGTGGTGGTGGTGGCAGTGGTGGTGGTGGTGGTGGCAGTGGTGGTGGTGGCAGTGGTGGTGGTGGTGGCAGTGGTGGTGGTGGTGGTGGCAGTGGTGGTGGTGGTGGTGGCAGTGGTGGTGGTGGCAGTGGTGGTGGTGGTGGCAGTGGTGGTGGTGGTGGTGGCAGTGGTGGTGGTGGTGGTGGCAGTGGTGGTGGTGGTGGTGGCGTGCATACACATAGGGCCCCATTCAAACCCGTCACTGCCTAAGTACTGGGGCTCGCAGCTGATGGACAAACTTGATTGCTGCTGGGGTTGGCATAATCACACCACCACCACCACCACCACCGAGGACGCGAGGGAGATGGGGGGGGGGGTGAGGCTCAGGACTGCGGCTCATGCAGCTGCTGTGGCTGCATTGGGGGGTCGGTGTGTGGGTGTGTGTGTGGGTGGGTGTGTGTGTGAGTGTGTGGGTGTGTGTGTGTGGGTGTGTGGGTGTGTGGGTGGCTGTGTGGGTGTGTGGGTGGGTGTGTGGGTGGGTGTGTGGGTGGGTATGTGTGTGGGTGTGTGTGTGTAGGTGGGTGGGTGTGTGTGGGTGGGTGTGTGTGGGTGTGTGGGTGTGTGTGGGTGTGTGTGTGGGTGTGTGTGTGAGTGTGTGTGTGTGGGTGTGTGTGTGTGTGAGTGTGTGTGTGGGTGTGTGTGTGGGTGTGTGGCTGCATTGGGGGGTGGGTGTGTGTGTGGGTGGGTGTGTAGCTGTGTGTGTGTGTCTGTGTGTGTGTGGGTGTGTGTATGTGTGGTACGCGGTCCAAAGACATCCTCAGTGAGCCCCTGGGCTCATCGAGGAGCCGAGAGAAAGCGACAGGACCTCGCTTGCTTCGTCCACGTTAGTGAATGAGCTGAAGGAGGAGGATTACAGGGTGGGGAGGCAGCCTTCGCTCGGAAGGGTTCAGAGAGCCGTGCGGCACTGCCAAGCCCGGTGGACGACGGGTCGTGATCACGAATCGCTCTTTAATGTCATCCCCACCACCCCCCCCCCCCGCCAAAAATTATAACTTGCAGCGCCACAACTTTATGACCATCGAGGGAAAGAAACACTGGGACCGCCCCCAAAGAACGGGTGTGCTGAGCGTCCGTGTGAGGTCCTTGGGTGAGAGGGCGAGGCAGGTAAACCCTCTAAGCACAGACAACAACGTAGTGGGGGTAAGGGGTGACCCCACGGGGGCTGCGGTGCCTCGAATATTGGAGGAAGTAGCCACTCACTTCGATTTAAAGCTTTCGTGACTGCAGGGATTCATCTTCTTGGTTCTTTCGGTAAAGTAACGTAGAAGGGAAATAATAAAATAATAAAAATGAAACATTATAAAATTTCGATTTAAAGCTTTCGTGACTGCAGGGATTCATCTTCTTGGTTCTTTCGGTAAAGTCACGTAGAAGGGAAGTAATAAAATAATACAAATTAAAACACATTTTATTTTTATTATTTTATTACTTCCCTTCTACGTGACTTTATGAAACATAATAAAATAATAAAAATAAAACACATTTTATTATGTTTTATTTTTATTATTGTATTACTTCTCTTCTACGTGACTTTACCGAAAGAACCAAGAAGATGAATCCCTGTGAGTGGCTGCCCAAGCGTTGCATTCTTGCGATCCAGGAGAGCCGGGCAGTATGATGACACTCCCAGGGAGGGGTGTGTGGTGTAAACATCGCCACTGGGGAGACAAAGGCGGCCGCGAGTGGGATGCTGGCCACCCACCCCCTCGTGTCCCGTAGATGTGCTCGCCAACAGCACTTGCCCCAGCAGTATGTCAAGGCTACCTGGGGGATCTTTGTATTTGCACGCACTGTGTTTCTGCGTGCGCGCGTACGCACCTGGGTACGTGTGCAGGTGTGCGAGTGTGTGTCTTGTGTATGTGGGGAGCGGTGGTGCAGCGGTTAGCGCGCTGCGCTATGAACCCGGCGACCCGGGTTCGATTCCCGCTCACGGCCAACCCCAGTGACGATTATCTGAACCGGTCCCGGGCCTCCCCTAGGTCGACTCAGCCTCAAATGAGTACCTGGTGCGGTGTGTAAACATCGCCACTGGGGAGACAAAGGCGGTCGGGCGTGGTGCTGGCCACCCACCCCCTCGTGTACCGTTCCGGCCTTCATAGGTGCTCGCTAACAGCACTTGCCCCAACGGTCTGTTAAAGCTACATGGGGATCTTTGTCTTGTGTATGTTTGTGTATCCACGTCCGTGTGTGTCTCTGTGTCTCTCTGCACGTCCGTGTGTGTCTCTGTGTCTCTGTGTCTGCGTGCGTGTCTGCGTGCGTGTCTGTGATGTTTCTCTGTGCGTCTGTCAATGTATCTACGTGTCAATGTATCTACGTGTCAATGTATCTACGTGTCTGTGTATCTACGTGTCAGTGTATCTACGTGTCAGTGTATCTACGTGTCAATGTATCTACGTGTCAATGTATCTACGTGTCAATGTATCTACGTGTCAATGTATCTACGTGTCAATGTATCTACGTGTCTATGTATCTACGTGTCATACGTGTCTGTGTATCTACGTGTCAATGTATCTACGTGTCAGTGTATCTACGTGTCAATGTATCTACGTGTCAATGTATCTACGTGTCAATGTATCTACGTGTCTATGTATCTACGTGTCAATGTATCTACGTGTCAATGTATCTACGTGTCAATGTATCTACGTGTCAATGTATCTACGTGTCAATGTATCTACGTGTCAATGTATCTACGTGTCAATGTATCTACGTGTCAGTGTATCTACGTGTCAATGTATCTACGTGTCAATGTATCTACGTGTCAATGTATCTACGTGTCAATGTATCTACGTGTCTATGTATCTACGTGTCAATGTATCTACGTGTCAATGTATCTACGTGTCAATGTATCTACGTGTCAATGTATCTACGTGTCAATGTATCTACGTGTCAATGTATCTACGTGTCAATGTATCTACGTGTCTATGTATCTACGTGTCAATGTATCTACGTGTCAATGTATCTACGTGTCAATGTATCTACGTGTCAATGTATCTACGTGTCTATGTATCTACGTGTCTGTGTATCTACGTGTCAATGTATCTACGTGTCAATGTATCTACGTGTCAATGTATCTACGTGTCAATGTATCTACGTGTCAATGTATCTACGTGTCTATGTATCTACGTGTCTGTGTATCTACGTGTCTGTGTATCTACGTGTCAGTGTATCTACGTGTCAATGTATCTACGTGTCAATGTATCTACGTGTCAATGTATCTACGTGTCAATGTATCTACGTGTCAATGTATCTACGTGTCAATGTATCTACGTGTCAGTGTATCTACGTGTCAATGTATCTACGTGTCAATGTATCTACGTGTCAATGTATCTACGTGTCTATGTATCTACGTGTCTATGTATCTACGTGTCAATGTATCTACGTGTCAATGTATCTACGTGTCTATGTATCTACGTGTCTGTGTATCTACGTGTCAGTGTATCTACGTGTCAATGTATCTACGTGTCAATGTATCTACGTGTCAATGTATCTACGTGTCAATGTATCTACGTGTCAGTGTATCTACGTGTCAATGTATCTACGTGTCTATGTATCTACGTGTCAATGTATCTACGTGTCAATGTATCTACGTGTCTATGTATCTACGTGTCTGTGTATCTACGTGTCAGTGTATCTACGTGTCAATGTATCTACGTGTCAATGTATCTACGTGTCAATGTATCTACGTGTCTATGTATCTACGTGTCAATGTATCTACGTGTCAATGTATCTACGTGTCTATGTATCTACGTGTCTGTGTATCTACGTGTCTGTGTATCTACGTGTCAGTGTATCTACGTGTCTATGTATCTACGTGTCTGTGTATCTACGTGTCAGTGTATCTACGTTTCAATGTATCTACGTGTCAATGTATCTACGTGTCAGTGTATCTACGTGTCTGTGTATCTACGTGTCTATGTATCTACGTGTCTGTGTATCTACGTGTCAGTGTATCTACGTGTCAGTGTATCTACGTGTCTGTGTACGTGTGGAGTGGCATCGCTGGATGGCATCACGCTGTGGGTGCCGACCGAAAGGATGAGGGTTGTGTGAGGCTGTGTGAGGCTGTGTGTGTGTATGTATGTATTTGTCTATGTGTGTGTCTGTGTGTATGTACGTGCCTATGTGTATCTGTATTTGTGTGTATCTGTGTGAGCATAGGTGCTCGCTAACAGCACTTGCCCCTAAAGTATGTTAAGGCTACACGGGGGTATCTTTGTATCTGTGTGTGTCTGTGCGTATGTATTTGTGTTGTGTGTCTGTGTGTATGTGTCTGGATCTGTATCTGTGTGTCCGTGCGTGTGTATATGTGTGTGTGTATCTCTGTGTGGGGAGACAAAGGCGGCCGGGCGTGGTGTTGGCCTACCCACCCCCTCGTGTGCCGTGCCGGCCTTTATAGGTGCTCGCTAACAGCACTTGCCCCTACAGTCTGTTAAGGCTACATGGGGGATCTTTATCTTTGTATCTGTGTGTTTGTATCTGTGTGTATGTATCTGTGTGTATGTGTGTGTGTATGTGTGTGTGTATGTGTGTGTGTATGTGTGTGTGTATGTGTGTGTGTATGTGTGTGTGTAGAGGTGTATTTGTGCATGGCCACGGATGGCTAACAAACACAAGGGGCGGGGTTACGGCCGTACACAGGGGAGGTGCTCGCACCGACGTCCGCACCTGCATCCCCCACGGGCTCCTCCCGGGGGCCGAGCCCTATAAAAGGTGGTGAGCTCGAGGTCGGAGCTCAGCTTTAACCAGCGAAGACGGAAGACCAGCTAGCATAGGCCCCGGAGCTCCCCTGGCTCGCTGTCCTTATCAGGGCCGACCAGGGCAAGCCGGTGGCGTGGCCCCGAGAGCCCAGACTGACAAGCCAGTCTGGAGACTCAGGGTGCCGGGATCCCAGCTTGACCAGGGCTGGGATAGTTAGCCTCCCCTAGCTCCGTAGTGGAGGACTTGGGCGTAGGTTAGAGGGGTTAGCTGTTGTGTATCCCTGTAGCCGAGTGAAGGGGACGATACCCCCTTTAGTATTGTGTGTACCCATTACAAGTTGGTGTCAATAAATAAGTGTGCCTCCGATCCTGTCGTCAAGCCTCCTGATACTTACTACATATGTGTGTGTCTGTGTGTGTATGTATGTGTGTGTATCTGTGTATGTATCTCTGTGTGTCTGTGTGTGTGTATGTGCGTGTATGTATCTCTGTGTGTGTCTGTGTGTGTCTGTGTGTATGTCTGTGTGTATCTGTGTGTATGTGTATCTGTGTGTATGTATGTATCTGTGTGTATGTGTGTATCTGTGTGTATGTATCTGTGTGTGTATGTATCTGTGTGTTTCTGTGTGTATGTGTCTGTGTGTATGTGTCTGTGTGTATGTGTATGTATGTATCTGTGTGTTTCTGTGTGTATGTGTCTGTGTGTATGTGTCTGTGTGTATGTGTATGTATGCATCTGTGTGTATGTATGTATGTGTGTGTGTCTGTATGTATGTGTGTATGTATGTGTATCTGTGTATGTCTGTGTGTGTATGTGTCTGTGTGTATCTGTGTATGTGTCTGTGTGTATGTATCTCTGTGTGTGTTGTATGTCTGTGTGTATGTGTCTGTGTATCTCTGTATGTGTGTATGTATCTGCGTGTGTATGTCTGTGTGTATGTATCTGTGTGGCTGTGTGTGTATGTGTCTGTATGTATATGTGTGTATGTATGTATGTGTCTGTGTGTATGTGTATGTCTGTGTGTGTATGTATGTGTATGTATCTGTGTGTATGTCTGTGTGTATCTGTGTGTATGTCTGTGTGTATCTGTGTGTATGTGTGTATCTGTGTGTATGTATCTGTGTGTGTCTGTGTGTGTGTGGATCTGTGTGTGTATGTGTATGTATTTGTGTGTGTGTATCTCTATATGTATGTATGTGTCTGTGTGTGTGTATCTCTGTGTGTATGTGTCTGTATGTGTATGTATGTGTGTATGTCTGTATGTGTGTGTATGTATCTGTATGTCTGTGTGTATGTATCTGTGTGGCTGTGTGTGTATGTGTCTGTATGTATCTGTGTGTATGTCTGTATGTATATGTGTGTATGTCTGTATGTGTGTGTGTATGTATATGTGTATCTCTGTGTGTGTATGTATGTGTGTATCTCTGTATGTATGTGTCTGTGTGTGGGTCTGTGTGTGTGTGTCTGTGTGTATGTATGTATCTGTATGTATGTGTCTGTGTGTATGTATCTGTGTATATGTGTATGTGTGTGTCTGTGTGTGTGTATGTGTATGTATGTGTATCTGTATGTGTGTGTGTGTATGTGTCTGTGTGTGTATGTGTGTGTGTGTGTGTCTGTGTGTATGTATCTGTGTATCTGTATGTATGTGTATCTGTATGTGTATGTGTGTGTCTGTGTGTCTCTGTATGTATGTATGTGCCTGTGTATGTGTATCTGTATGTGTATCTGTATGTGTGTATGTGCCTGTGTGTGTATGTATATGTGTATGTATGTGTGTATGTATGTATGTCTGTGTGTCTGTGTGTATGTGTATCTGTATGTATGTGTGTGTGTCTTTGTGTATGTATCTGTGTGTATCTATGTGTGTGTGTCTGTGTGTGTGTATCTGTGTGTATGTGTGTGTGTCTTTGTGTATATATCTGTGTGTATCTATGTGTGTGTGTCTGTGTGTGTGTATCTGTGTGTGTATGTATCTGTGTGTGTGTGTCTGTATGTATCTGTGTGTATGTATATGTGTGTGTCTGTATGTGTCTGTATGTATATTTATGTATGTGTCTGTGTGTGTGTCCGCGTTCGCGCGCGCGGCCGTAGCGGCCCACAATGGCCGCAGCCATCAAAGTGACGGCGGCGTCGGCACGGACAATGGCGGCCACCGCGAGTGGTCAACGATCGGGGGGAGGGGGGGACCCACACACAGACAAAGAGGTCCCGGATAGCCCACTCCTCTCGGGGGGCAAGTGCCATTGACGTCAACCCGGGGGTAGTGTCAGAAACCCCCCGCCCGGCCGCCTTTGTCTCTCCCCCCCACCCCCCCCCATTGAGCGATGTTTCCGCACCGCACCCAGGCACTTATTTGAGGCTGAGTCGACCTAAGGGGAGGCCGGCTCACCCTGTTGTGAGCACAGCGCTCCTCCACTCACACACGCAAAGACAAAGATCCCCCATATAGCCTGTAACAGACTGTAGGGGCAAGTGCTGTTAGCGAGCACCTATGAAGGCCGGCACTGCGGCACACGAGGGGGTGGGTGACCAGCACCACGCCCGGCCGCCTTTGTCTCCCCCAGTGGCGATGTTTTTACACATCGCACCAGGTACTCATTTGAGGCTGAGTCGACCTAGGGGAGGCCCAGGACCGGTTCACCACTTATTTCGTAGCCCGGTGCCCTAACCACAGCACCACCGCTACCTAAGTAAACAATTGCAACTCATTTGTTTACAACTGATTGTTGATGTTGTTGTCGTCTTTGATTCTGTTGTGTTTAGTTTGTTGTCCGCCTACGTAGGGTGCAAAAGAAGTTCAACGCAGATCCAACAACAGCCGCCGTTCGCCACAGTGGCGGTGGCATCACCACGACGCTGGTGCCAGGCTAGGTGCAGTAGGAGGTCACGGGACAGGCCTAGTAGGTGCCATGGGTTAGCTGCTGTGCCAGGCTAGGTGCAGCAGGAGGAGGAGGTCACGGGACAGACCCAGCAGGTGCCATGGGTTGGCTGCTGTGCCAGGCTAGGTGCAGGAGGAGGAGGTTACGGGACAGACCCAGTAAGGTATGGGTTGGCTGTTGTGCCAGGCTAGGTGCAGGAGGAGGTGGTCACGGGACAGACCCTGCAGGTGCCATGGGTTGGCTGCTGTGCCAGGCTAGGTGCAGGAGGAGGAGGTCACGGGACAGACCCAGTAAGGTATGGATTGGCTGCTGTGCCAGGCTAGGTGCAGGAGGAGGAGGAGGAGGTTATGGGACAGACCCAGCACATGCCATGGGTTGACTGCTGTGCCAGGCTAGGTGCAGGAGGAGGTGACCGGACAGACCCAGTGAGCCATGGGTTGACTGCTGTGCCAGGCTAGGTGCAGGAGGAGGAGGTCACGGGACAGACCCAGGTGTCATAAGTTGACTGATGTGCCAGGCTAGGTGCAGGAGGAGGTCACGGGACAGACCCAGCAAGTGCCATGGGTTGACTGCTGTGCCAGGCTAGGTGCAGGAGGAGGTCACGGGACAGACCCAGCAGGTGCCATGGGTTGACTGCTGTGCCAGGCTAGGTGCAGGAGGAGGAGGTCACGGGACAGACCTAGCAGGTGCCATGGGCTGGCTGCTGTGCCAGGCTAGGTGCAGGAGGAGGTCACGGGACAGACCCAGCAGATGCCATGGGGTTGGCTGCTGTGCCAGGCTAGGTGCAGGAGGAGGAGGTTACGGGACAGACCCAGCAGATGCCGTGGGGTTGACTGCTGTGCCAGGCTAGGTGCAGGATGAGGTCACAGGACAGACCCAGCAGGTGCCGTGGGTTGACTGCTGTGCCAGGCTAGGTGCAGGAGGAGGAGGTCACGGGACAGACCCTGCAGGTGCCGTGGGTTGACTGCTGTGCCAGGCTAGGTGCAGGAAGAGGAGGTCACGGGACAGACCCAGCATATGCCATGGGGTTGGCTGCTGTGCCAGGCTAGGTGCAGGAGGAGGAGGTTACGGGACAGACCCAGCAGATGCCGTGGGGTTGACTGCTGTGCCAGGCTAGGTGCAGGAGGAGGTCACAGGACAGACCCAGCAGGTGCTGTGGGTTGACTGCTGTGCCAGGCTAGGTGCAGGAGGAGGAGGAGGTCACGGGCCAGACCTAGCAGGTGCCGTGGGTTGACTGCTGTGCCAGGCTAGGTGCAGGAAGAGGAGGTCACGGGACAAACCCAGTAAGCCATGGGGTTGACTGCTGTGCCAGGCTAGGTGCAGGAGGAGGAGGTTATGAGACAGACCCAGCAGGTGCCATGGGTTGACTGCTGTGCCAGGCTAGGTGCAGCAGGAGGAGGTCACGGGACAGACCCAGCAGGTGCCATGGGTTGACTGCTGTGCCAGGCTAGGTGCAGGAGGAGGTTATGGGACAGACCCAGCAGATGCAATGGGTTGTCTGCTGTGACAGGCTAGGTGCAGCAGGAGGAGGTCACGGGACAGACCCAGCAGGTGCCATGGATTGACTGCTGTGCCAGGCTAGGTGCAGGAGGAGGTTACGGGACAGACCCAGCAGGTGCCATGGGTTGACTGCTGTGCCAGGCTAGGTGCAGGAGGAGGAGGTCACGGGACAGACCCAGTGAGCCATTGGTTGACTGCTGTGCCAGGTTAGGTGCAGGATGAGGTCACTGGACAGACCCAGCAGATGCCACGGGTTGGCTGCTGTGCCAGGCTAGGTGCAGGAGGAGGTCACGGGACAGACCCAGCAGGTGCCGTCGGTTGACTGCTGTGCCAGGCTAGGTGCAGGAAGTCACGGGTCAGACCCAGTGAGCAATGGGTTGACTGCTGTGCCAGGCTAGGTGCAGGAGGCGGAGGTCACCGGACAGACCCAGCAGATGCTATGGGGTTGACTTGTGTGCCAGGCTATGTGCAGGAAGAGGAGGTCACCGGACAGACCCAACAGATGCCATGGGTTGACTGCTGTGCCAGGCTAGGTGCAGGAGGTTACGGGACAGACCTAGGTAAGAAGCACCACCACCTCTGCTGCCCCTCTCCCTACCGTGGCAACGCGCTGCGTTTTATCCACCCGACGCTCCGCTCTTTGTTGTGAGCGTCACTCCCCAATCTCTCACTCACACACTGACACAAAAAACAGGGCACAAAAGAAGCTTAGTGCGACTGTGTCCAGATCTCTGAAGGATCCGAGAGCTCCTCGCGACAATCCAGTCCGGTTAAACCCAGGATGGGTCGTTTGCCAGGGTCCAGTCTGAATGCTTTCATGCTTGTAAGGACACAATGGGAGGCTGATTGATTGATGCCCGGGTGCGGTCAAGGGATGGCTCCCGACTGGTCAACCACGTTACGTGGGATGATGATCCGGTAAATTGCCGCTCACTCTGACAAGGAGTTGGAGAATTTGCTGCTGCTGCTGCTGCTGAAACTAATATTATTTTTTTATTTTAGCAGGTAAGAATCCCGCTAAGCGATGTAGCTGTTCTTTTTAAATTATTTATATTAAGTTCACTTGCTTGCTTACGACCATGCAAATCTTTCGGTCGTTTTTTAACCCACTTCCCGTGATCCAATGGAGCTGACATTTTGCACACATACTCGTTGTGCGTGACAATGCATTTTCGTGAAAAATTTTTCCAAAATTGTACACTGTTTAGGGAAAATTTTTTTTTATTACCAATTGCTTAATGGTGCCAGATAATCATCTGACCCATAGGTGGCAGCCATCTCAAGCCAGAGGACGAGAGGACTCTAGCCGCCACGCAAATAAAGGATTTATAGTGAAAAACTTTGTTTTTACGGGTTATACTTGTTCAGAAGTGGCCTATCACTTGGACACTTACAGCAGTAGCCGAACACTCTAAACGCGAGTTTATAAACGTGGAGGGATGAACCGGAGGATCCGGAGAAAGATTCACGCGACCACGGGGAGAGAGACACGCAAACTCCAAATATACAGCAGCAGGCGTCAGGGTCGGGATCGAACCCACGACCTCCTGTATACCAGGCGAGGTAGTTAACATCTCCTAGCCACCGTGATGATGATGAGAGAGAGACACGCAAACTCCAAATATACAGCAGCAGGCGTCAGGGTCGGGATCGAACCCACGACCTCCTGTACACCAGGCGAGGTAGTTAACATCTCCTAGCCACCGTGATGATGATGAGAGAGAGACACGCAAACTCCAAATATACAGTAGCAGGCGTCAAGATTGGGATCGAACCCACGACCTCCTGTATACCAGGCGAAGTAGTTAACATCTCCTAGCCACCGTGATGATGATGAGAGAGAGAAAGACACGCAAACTCCAAATATACAGCAGCAGGCGTCAGGATTGGGATCGAACCCATGACCTCCTGTATACCAGGCGAAGTAGTTAACATCTCCTAGCCACCGTGATGATGATGAAAGAGAGAAAGACACGCAAACTCCAAATATACAGCAGCAGGCGTCAGGATTGGGATCGAACCCATGACCTCCTGTATACCAGGCGAGGTAGTTAATATCTCCTAGCCACCGTGATGATGATGAGAGAGAGAGACACGCAAACTCCAAATATACAGCAGCAGGCGTCAGGATTGGGATCAAACCCACGACCTCTTCCATACCAGGCGAGGTAGTTAACATCTCCTAGCCACCGTGGCGCCCGACAAAGAGATGGCTCCTTACCATCAACCCCACAAAAAATACAAGGCACCTGCCTGGCTTATTTTGAATGTTAAACGTTGAACGTAGCGTTATCACTCACTGCACCCCCCCCCCACATCCCCAATGAGTGATGGGGCAGCTTGTGGAGAGAGTGGAGAAGTCACCGTTACCTCGGCAGTTTGCTCATGAGCGGCTGCGAATTGGCAGCAGAGGTCTCGCACTCAGAATCGATCCTAGCGGCGTTATATTTCTATCGGCTGCGTAACGGCGCTGCGTGGAGACTACCTGGCCCGTCGCTCCGTTCCCATTCACGGCCGAAATCGGCGAGGGGTATCAGCATCAGAAGAGTCATTTACAACTGCAGGAGGAACCCGATCAGCTATGAAGCTCTTCATTTAAACAGATATCCAGCAGGGAAAGGGGATAAGGACGTCACAACCACTAACAACAGAACAACACAATCTAGAATAATAGTAG
>NC_083834.1:3045266-3049293 GCF_015708825.2 Lethenteron reissneri
CCCCCCCCTCTTTCTCTTTCTACCCCCTCCCCCTCCACATTTTAAAGCGACGGATTTATTTATTTTATTTTTTCTCTCTCTTACGGATTTTATTTTTTATTTTTTTGAAAATCCAGGGTAGCGTCCGAGGAACTCAACTGAACTGAGAGTTGGCGATCGAAGGACAATCGAACGAACAAAACTATCGAACAGTGGAATTACGGACTGATATTTCGAATCTCGTTCTACAAGAGGACAACTATTATTTTCGGTGACATTTTTATTGATGATATTATTATTATTTTTCTCTGTTGAAATATGTATATTTATAAAGAAATTAAACGTGAATAATTCCAGCGACGAAATTATTGAAACTTTGAAATTAAAAAATTTTGCTCCGTAAAATTTCTATTTTTTGGCATATATTTTAACAAAATATATAGATATTACTACGAATATTACATTACTACCATCACGGGCAGCTATATCTGCGTCCTTTACACACGAACACACACGTGTGTGTACACGTTACACGTGTGTTGTACCGTGTCCATGCATGTAAGTAGATGCGTGTATGCATGGCTACTACAACATCTAACATTTACCCGGGCTACAACCTGATCGGCTCAACATCAGAAGATCAACACCACAGCTCCGTGGTAGTACAACAGGGACTAGCGTACAGGCCCATCACCAAGATCCTACCAAGTGGAGGCTGCGTTGGACTATTCACCGCTGATACTGCTCTGACATCATCATCAGCAGCAGCAGCAGCAGCGTCCGATTTGATCGCATTGGCACCGGCACACGGAATGCAACATCATAGTCAGCAGCAGCAGCATCATCAGCAACAACAACATCAGCAGCATCATCAGCATCCGATTTGGGATGCGGCTGCAATGGTAGCAGCAACGTTGGGACAGCAGCAACAGCAGCATCATCAGCAACATCAGCAGCAGCAGCAGCCTCAACACCAGCACCACCATCAGCAGCAGCAGCACGAGATGGAGAGGCTTTCGTGGACCTCAAACGCCAAGGCAGGCCTCGCGGAAGGATCCTCACCGATCTCGTGGTCGACTTCGAACGGACGACGTGAAGGTAAAGTGTCCGATCTCGAGCACCACCACCACCAACATCATCATCATCATCAGCAGCAACAGCACCATCAGCATCAGCAGCATTGGTCTTCGATCAGCCGGGATGTGAAGATGCCCTTGGCCGCAGCCGACGATCTCCAGAGATCGTCATCGGCTGGTCCACAACCACAACCACCACCGCCCCCAACACCATCATCGTCGTCGTCATCTTCGTCGTCGTCATCAGCGGCGTCGTCCGCCGCTCTGGGTGTTGGTGGAGCAGGTCCGTCGTCGTCATCGTCGTCGTCCTCGTCATCGTCGTCCTCGTCATCATCAGCTGGTGGCGGTGGTGGCGGTGGTGGTCCAGTGGGTGACACGTGGATCAACTCTGCTCCAAGCCCCGTCAGCAGTCCGGATGTCAAGCCGTGCGTGGAGGAGTTATCAAATAGCTTGGCGGCTGCAGCTGCAGCAGCAGCATCAGCAGCATCATCATCAGCAGCAGCAGCAACGACCAATCTCCACCACCAGCGCGTCACAGTGAGCGCTTTACTCCAACACCACCATCACCAACAACAACAACATCAACAACAACAACAACATCAGCAGCAGCAGCAGCATTCGCCACACGAGCACCACTCGTGGGACAGCTCGGGACACCATCATCATCAGCATCATCAGCATCAGCACGCACACGCGACGCCTCTCTCGCCCATAGCTGCTGCTGCTAGCGGTGGTGGTGGTGGTGGTGTTGGTGGTGGTGTTGGTGGTGTTCCTCTGTACGCTCACCCTGGATTCATTCCGGCTGCGGTGGCGGCCGCGGTTGTGTCCGGATCATCAACATCGTCACCCACATCGTCACCCACCAACCACCACCATCAACAACAACAACAACATCACCACCAAACACCGCGACATATCCACCCGTCCATCCACGCAGCCCACCATCATCCGCACCACCTCCACCATCAGCAGCAGCAGCATCTCCATCAGCAGCAACATCAGCATCAGTCTATCCATCAGCAGCAGCAGCATCATCATCAGCAACAGCATCACCACCTCCAACAGCAGCAGCAGCATCATCAGCAGCAGCAGCTGCAGTTGGCAGGCCCCGTGGTGGCACTTTTGCGTGATCCTCTGATCCACAATGACGGCTCCATGTCCGTGGTGGATGGTGGTGGACTATCATCATTATCATCATTATCATCATCATTATCATCAGCAGCGGCGGCTGCTGCTGCTGCTGCTGCAACATCAGCGGCTGTAGCCGCCGGCACCATCAACTCGACGTCCAGCAACCCGCTGTCCACCTCCTCCACCTCCTCAACGTCTCTCCTGCTGCTGCAGCACCCGATCGGGATGTTGGATGCGAGAGACGGAGGAGGTGGCGGTGGAGGTGGAGGAGGTGGTGGTGGCGGAGTGTCGGACGACGAGACGCCGAGTTCGGACGACCTCGAGATGTTCGCCAAACAGTTCAAGCAACGTCGCATCAAGTTGGGCTTCACGCAGGCAGACGTGGGCCTCGCGCTGGGCACTCTGTACGGCAACGTGTTCTCGCAGACCACCATCTGCCGCTTCGAGGCGCTGCAGCTGAGCTTCAAGAACATGTGCAAGCTCAAGCCGCTGCTCAACAAGTGGCTGGAAGAGGCCGACTCGGCCACGGGCAGTCCCAGCAGCATCGATAAGATCGCGGCGCAAGGTCGCAAGCGGAAGAAGAGGACCTCCATCGAGGTGACGGTGAAAGGCGCCCTCGAAAATCACTTCCTCAAGTGTCCCAAGCCCGCCGCGCAGGAGATAACCGCGCTGGCGGACAGCCTGCAGCTCGAGAAGGAAGTGGTACGCGTTTGGTTCTGTAACAGGAGGCAGAAAGAGAAGAGGATGACGCCTCCTCTGAGTCTCACACCCGGCGGCGAGGAGAATGGATCCGTGGTTGGTGGAGGTGGAGGTGGTGGTGGAGGTGGTGGTGGAGGCGGTGGTGGTGGCAGCAATGGAGGAGGAGGTGGTGGTTACCAAGAAATTGGGAGTCCTGAATCAAACCACGGACGGCATCAACACCACCACCACCACCATCATCAACAACAACAACATCAGCAGCAGCAGCAGCATCATCAGCAGCAGCATCAACTGCATCATCACCAGCACCATCCGGTGATGTTGTGCCCAGAAACGATACCATCGTCGTCGTGAGATGAGTCGATGATGGGACGACCACGACGACCACGAGGAGGAGGAGGATGATGAGAGGCGATGTTGGGGATTTGTACAGACAGCGGCGGTGCGGTTTTTGGGTTTTTCGAGGACTCGATTCGGTGCAGCGAGATTATTGATGGCATTCCGGGGATCATTGGACTTTCACTGCAATGGCGTGTGTCGGGTGGGTCGGTGTTTGTGCGTGTGTGTGTAGTTTTTAGCGTGTGTGTGTGTGTGTGTCTTTGTGGTGTGTGTGTAGTGTAGTTTTGTAGTGTGTGTGTGTGTTTTGTGAGTGTCGTTTTTAAGTGCGTCTGCGCGCGTATGTTAAGTGGCTGTGTGTCTGTATGTATGGATGCCTGAGTGTGTTTGTACGTGTGTGTCTGTATGTATGTGTGTCTGTACGTGTGTGTCTGTGTGTGTCTGTACGTACGTCTGTGTTGGCTATACGTGTGTGTCTGTATGTATGTGTGTCTGCACGTGTGTCTGTGTCTGTCTATGTGTCTGTGCGTGTGTGTGTCTGTATGTGTGTCTGTGTGTGTGTACGTGTGTCTGTACGTGTGTCTGTATGTATGTGGTTTGTATATTCGTGTGTGTTTGTTTTTCTGTACGTGTGTATAGGTGTGTATGTATATATATATGTGTGTGTGTCTATGTATGTGTGTCTGCACGTATGTATATGTACGTGTGTCTATACGTGTGGGTCAGTGTTTCGGTCAACGCGCTGCGCTCACGACCTCCCCTAGGTCGACTCGGCCTCAAATCAGTACCTGGAAACGATGTGCAAA
>NC_083834.1:3057250-3137250 GCF_015708825.2 Lethenteron reissneri
ATATGCCGCATAAAATATTATTTATTTTCCTCTGGAACGGATTACTTCCTTTCCCTTTATATGTTATGGGAAAAATTCGTTTGGTATCCACGTCATTTCCGGTATAAGACCCCCCCTACCTTCTGGAACGAATTAACGACGTATACCGAGGTTCCACTGTACTTGCACCTCGGAGTCCAGAAAACGTTGTCGAGGCTGCAGCGAGATTTTTATTGGCCGGGTATGTCAGACGATGTGTACCATCTGGTCAAGGGCTGCACCGATTGTGCGCGCCGCAAGCCACCGTTGAGAAGGGCTCAGCCCTCCATTGCAGTCCATCACCGTGTCCCGAATTAACGAGCCGGTTGCGTTCGGCATTCTGGGGCCGTTTCCGGCTACCCAAAGGCGAAACACATTTGTCATGTCTTCTTGGTTCTTTCGGTAAAGTCACGTAGAAGGGAAATAATAAAATAATAAAAATTAAACATCTTCTTGGTTCTTTCGGTAAAGTCACGTAGAAGGGAAATAATAAACTAATAAAAATAAAACATCTTCTTGGTTCTTTCGGTAAAGTCACGTAGAAGGGAAATAATAAAATAATAAAAATAAAACAATACAATTTTTCTCACGGCGCGTTTCGGCCACAACGCAAGCAGCCGTCCTCAGGTGAAGAACAGGTCTGTCGGGAAGACAGCGTCTGAATGACGTCTGAATGAGACGCTGTCTTCCCGACAGACCTGTTCTTCACCTGAGGACGGCTGCTTGCGTTGTGGCCGAAACGTCGTGAGAATTATTTTATTATGCTTTATTTTTATTATTTCCCTTCTACAAGACTTTACCGAAAGAACTAAAAAGTTGAATCCCTGCAGTCACGAAAGCTTTACATCGAAATTTGTCCTGGTCGGTGTGGAATATTTTTCGCCGGTGGCCAGCGGCTTGGCCACGACCAGACCAATCTGCAGCAGCCATTGCCGATGCATTTGTGCACGTCTGTGCGATGGACATGGGAGCACCTGAGCAGCTTCTCACGAATCGGGGGCGGAATTTCTCGTCGAAACTTCCGCTGGAGGATCGCGATGCTTTGGGCACCAAAAAGATTAGAACGTCGCCGTACCATCCTCAAACGGACGGTATGGTAGAATGCCTGCACAGGGCCCTAACATCGATGCCTCTTTCAGGCGGTTCATGAGGCGCAGACGGACTGGGATTTGTGCATCCCGGGGGGTCCTAGCGGCATACAGGAAGGCCCCACACGCCTCGACGGGATTTTCCCCATCCTATCTTATGTATGGGCGAGAGGACGAAACCCCCATGGAGCTCAGTTGGGCATGGCTGCAGGGAAAAAGAAGGCCGCTATACCTACACCCATGCAGGTTACGCTTGCACGATTGTCCAAGGCGCGCGACGCAGCGAGGGAACATCCCGCTGCTCACGAAAAGAGCACGGGGCGGCGGGAGGACGTGCTCCCATGGAAGGCCGGGATCAAGGCTTGGTTGCACTGCCCTCGGGTGCCGCCAGGTACATCCCCCAAATTACATTGGCCATGGCGGGTCCCCGTTGAGGCGGTGGAGGTTCGACGAACGCAGTGCGTGCGGAAACCAGAGGTCGCAACCGGGTACCCCATACCCGTACCCTACCCGATACCCGGCTACCCGTACCCGGCTGGGTACAGGTACCCGTTTGCGACCCTGGTGCGGCCGGGTACGGAATCAAAACCCGTTTGCGACCTCTGGCGGAAACATGCGGGGCATCGCCGTCGGTTCATTCCCCCGTCGCGCTTGAAGCGCTGCGTTCAGTCCCAGGTAGACAGCTCATCCCCAAGTCCCGTACGACCGGTGTCTGATGTGTCTGACGAGCCAGGGCAGCCCGTCCCGGATGCTGCGCTTCAGAAAAAATTTTTGTGCCACCCGCAGGATCAGAGCCTCTGAAGCTCCGCAAATTCTCCCGAAGCAGCCTTGTGCGAAGGACCGAAGGCTGGAGCCCAGTCGAACTCTTCAGTCGAGTCCAGGGAGGGGCCGCGTCCTTTAGGCCGCTTGTGCAAGTCCCCGGAGCCCCAAGAAGTACAAGACCCCGCCCAGGACGGGGGGCCGGCATCCAGGACCCGATCCAAGTGGGCTACGTTCTAATGCCGTGGTCGGTTACAAGGGGGACGAGCGTCGGGGGGGGGGTCGTAAAATGTTGTTTGTTGTTGCTCGACGGTTTTCCCTTCGCCATGTGGTGTGTTGCGGTCGGTTGGAGCCAGAGGTCGCAAACGGGTTTCGATTCCTTACCCGTACCCAGCCGGGTATCGAGTAGGGGACGGGTATCGGGTACCCGATTGCGACCTCTGGGATGAAGCCATGTTGCAGGCGCGGGTGGGTTGATTCTAGGAACTTGAATTGTGAGAAGAGACAAGACGTTGGGAAATGAGTGACAAACGGTTACTCACCAGTGACTCACGGCCTACCCGTAACCGGCCGCACCGGGGTCACAAACGGGTACCCGATTACGACCTCTGGTTGGAGCGGTTGTTGCCGTTGTCTATTCGCGTGTGCGTCAGGGTTGTGTTCGTCGGTCGACGGGTCTTTTTTTTTTATTCCCTCACCCTCGGAGTGTTTTCATTTACCGCGTTGTTGTTACTTCAGCGGAGTTGATCTGCCCTAATCTCCTTATCTTTACATTGTCAGTTGCTGCGGGTTGTTGTTCCGCCCTACTCACGTTGCTGTCGAGTATTACTCTGCCCTAATCACCTGGCTCATTGCTAAGTGTTAGCCAGGGACGGCTGTTTTTAAGAACTGAGGGGGGGGGGGGGGTGATGTAGTGTAACAAGTGCCGGCTGGTGACCAGAAGCGGCAACTGCGGTGTATGAACAGTACACACGCAAGTGAGCGACAGTTTACAGGGGCGTGTCGGCGGAGTGGAAGAACTGGGGCAAGGGTCATAGGAGGGGGTCCATCCAGAAGCTCCTGGAACCTTCTAGTGGGTTCGAGAAGGGGGACACGGCCGGGGCGGGGCCGGGCCACGCTGGGAGGATAAAAGGAGCCGAGAGCCGTGGCTCGAGGCTGTTGGTGGGAGTCAAATCGTCTCGTCGTAGCTGTCGTCTTTGTCGTCGGTCGACGTCGCCACTGCGAGATCGTGAGCCAGCTGTCTATTCAGTTAGCGCCGTCGATGCTGGGCGGCGAGTGTTGTGCTCAGGCTCGCGAGTGGCGAGTGTACAGTCTAGTTCGGGTGTGTTAATAAAGGTGCCTCTACAATTATTGTTTCCAGAGTCCTACACTACATATGTAATCACGTGTGTGTGTGCATATGTAAACGTCCGTGTGTGAATATGTAAACACGTGTGTGCGCACATGTTAACTCGTGCGCATATGTAAACATGTTTATGTGCATATGTTGACATGTTAGTATACATATGTAAACACGTGTGTGTATATATAAACAAGTGTGTACACACGCCAGTCTAGCGAGCGTCACGGTCCGAGCCAAGAACAAACCCCGAGGCAAGAGAGGCGCAGACGGGGTCGGCATGAGCGGCGGAGGGCAGGTTTAATCTCGGGTTGGGGGCAACTTGGGGTGGTGGGAAAGGGTTGCCTCAAACTTTCACAACGCGGCGCGCATCGGCAGCACTCAACCCACACGATGGACAAACACGGAGGCAGAGAGGGTCGATGACCAGAGTAGAGGGTCGATCACGGCAGAGTCCACCACCAAGTCAACGACAATGGACAATAATTATAATGACGAAAATAAGAATAACTAAAAAGCTACTAACTTAAAATAATCGTTTTTTTTTTTGCAAATGCAATGTACACAAACACGGTTACGATGACAAGGTTAAGTAGAATTTTCCCAATTGTTTAGCAACCAATCGGATGTTTGAGTGAGCGCTGTCCAATCAGAATTCAGCACGAGGTCATCCCCCCAGCCAATCAGTTTGGTGATAGAAAGCCATCCAAATCGCGAACGCGTAAACAAAACAGACATCTTAGCCAATCAGTTGTGCAATAAGTTCCCGGCCAATGATAATCGAGCACGGTATACAGCAGCCAATAGTCGAGTTCCAAGCGCTGTTATCCAATCACAATTTACAGTAAAGCAAGAGGAATCTCAGCCAATCACAATTAAGAAAGGCATCAGACACACACCCAATCAGCATTGAGCGTGTTAACCCCCCCCCGCCACCCCATCCAATCAAATGAGCAAGATACCTTCAGCCAATCCAGCCAATCAGAATTCAAGGACGAGGCAACCCAACCAAATCAGATTTCACCATCAACGGAGGGGGTAAAAAAAAAACTTCCAGAGGATTTAGAAAACAAACTAATTGACATAACCCTGTTAACCTAAACAGTTCATCGTATTCTTATACAGGGAGATTTAGTTTTCAGATCCATACGGCGTGCAGCCGTTTCAATACGGGCAAAACCATTTAGGCACTGATGGGGTTGACAGGTAATGGCTTAGACTCAACACTGCCCACAGACTCAGCACTGCCCGTAGACTCAACATTGCCCGTAGACTCAGCATTGCCCGTAGACTCAACACTGCCCGTAGACTCAGCATTGCCCATAGACTCAACACTGCCCGTAGACTCAGCATCGCCCGTAGACTCAGCATTGCCCATAGACTCAACACTGCCCATAGACTCAGCATTGCCCATAGACTCAACACTGCCCACAGACTCTGCATTGCCCACAGACTCAGCACTGCCCGTAGACTCAGCACCGCCCACAGACTCAGCACCGCCCACAGACTCTGCATTGCCCACAGACTCTGCATTGCCCATAGACTCAGCACTGCCCATAGACTCAGCACTGTCCATAGACTCAACACTGCCCACAGACTCAGCACTGCCCGTAGGCATCTCCCCCCCCCCCCCCCGGTTTATTACAAAATAACAGTCTTCCCTTATTTTTGGTTCCAGTTTTCAAAATGCGCGGCTTCAACTACAGAAACAACCAACAACAGAGACAACAACCACCACCAACACGCAGCCATCGCTCACGATTTCTTGTTATGCTTTGCCCGTGATTGCATGCAACCGAGTTGCCACCTCGGTTGCATGCAACTTGTACAACCAAGTTGCATGCAACTTGTACAACCAAGTTGCATGCAACTTGTACAACCAAGTTGCATGCAACAACGTCGCTAACGAAGCTGCACAAAGCCAAGTTGCACGTGACCGGGCTGCAGAAGCGATTCGACCGATGCTCCCCCTTCCACCGAGCGGAGAGACACGCACAAATCGCAGCGAAACAGACCGATTATAAACAAGCAGTGAGAGAGTTGCGTGCAACCAAGAAGTTTCGCAGGCGTGGGGGGTGGGGGGGTGTTGAAACCTGGATTTAAGCAAACACCAGATTAATAGTTTATCATATATTTTTTTTAACAATTCAACACAAAGACCCTGCAAACAACGCAAGGCTTTTCGGGGCACAGGTAGCATCATCAAAGACTGCAGAGTCAACACCAGCACACGTGCAGACCGTAACAGACTGTCGGGGCAAGTGCTGTTAGCGAGTAGCAGCAGCAGCTGCTATGAAGGCGACCGGCACTGTGGCACACGAGGGGGCGATGGTTTTACGCACCGTACCAGGTACTCGCTTGAGGCCGAGTCGACCTAGGGGAGGCCCGGGACCGGTTCAGATAATCGTCACCGATGTGGCCGGGTTCGTAGTGCAGTTCGCCAAACACTACCACCGCCGCTCCCTCACTCAATACCACGTACTCACACACACACGCACGGCGCATCGACACGCGCGCTCACACCTGTACAAGAAATGATTTACGGATACGGAGGGTTTCCGTCACAGAGGTCCGCATGCACGGACACACGCACGTACGGACACGCGCACGTACAGACACGCGCACGTACGGACACGCGCACAGTACGGACACGCGCACGTACGGACACGCGCACGTACGGACACGCGCACGTACGGACACGCGCACGTACGGACACGCGCACGTACGGACACGCGCACGCACGGACACGCGCGCACGTAGGCACGAGTCAGAGGTCCCCCCCGGTAGAGCCCTTCAGAGACCGTCTGGGCGAGCGTCGTTAGCGAGTAGCACCGAGTAAGGCCGGCAGTGGCACGCCAGAGGGGGTTGTGGGGGTGGCCAACACCACGCCCGGCCGCCTTTGTCTCCCTAGCACGCGTATGTACACGCTCCGCACAAACGACCAAAAGATTTTGCCGCCCCGCGTAGCTACGCAGGACTTTGAGGGCAAGTTGCGCCGGCGAGCGAGCGAGCGAGCGAGCGAGCGGCTACGAATCACAACATCCCGCGCGCGTTACCTCGTGGGCACAAGCGGCCCACGTGTCGCGTCGCCTTCAACGGACGTTTGCGAATAGCTCATCGCACCATTCACGCTCGCACACTCACGCGCTCGCTCTCACACTCACGCGCATTCGCCCACTCACGCACACGCTCTCACACTCTCACATGCTCGCTCACACACGCTCGCTCTCACACTCACACGCTCCCACACTCACGCTCTCACACTCACACGCTCTCACACTCACACGCTCTCACACGCAGCACGTCAACTCAAGACACGCGCACGCACGAAGAGCGTTTCAAGTTGCCACGCGCGCCCAGACCACCCGTGCCACCCCCCGTGAACCCCCACCCCACCCCCGCGTGGCACAGCGACGCACACCGCCAGTAGGGGACCCTTACGTTCCACTGCTCCCGCGCTCCGTTCCAGCGATCCACCACACGCCAAGTCCGGAGAATCTTCCCATGAGAAGCGACGCCCCCACACACCCCCCACATCTCCCCACACACCCCCACACCACACTGTCCGTGCCCCGGGTGTTGTGTTGCCCTGCGGCAGGCCGGCCCAGCGGCGGGAGTCGAAGCGAGGAGTTCCAAGTGAGGAGCAGGAGCAGGAGGAGGAGACGCTGTTTGGGCGAGCGGTGCTCAGCACGTCCAGATCGCGGGGCGGAAACACACACAGACACACGCCCCAGTGCAGACAAGAGACACTGCTGAGGTGGGCGGGTGTGTGTGGGTGTGTGCGTAGGGTGTGTGTGTGCGTGGGCAGGTGTGGGCGTGGGTGTGTGTGGGTGGGCGTGGGTGTGTGTGTGCGTGGGAGGGTGTGTGCGTGGGTGGGTGGGCGGGTGTGTGCGTGGGTGGGTGTGTGGTGGTGGGCGGGTGTGTGGGCGGGTGGTGTGTGTGGGCAGGTGAGTGCGAGTGCGTTGAGTGAATGATGTGTGGGTGGGTGACTGATTCAGTGTGTATAGGTGCCTGCATAGATATGTACACTATATGGATACGTGTAAGTGTATCGAGGTGTGTGTGTGTGTACAGGCTTGCGTGTATATGGCTAGGTAGCTAGCCGTATAATATCTGTACACAAACGAGCGACTTGCTGAATGTGTGGCTACATGTACTGGTGCGCACACGCGTACATATAGGCACACGTCATTGTGTGTGTGTGTAGAGCCAAGTGGAAGTATACATGCTTTATAGACCTATATGGGGGTAGGTATATATGGGGGTAGGTACATACGTGTGTGTGTGTGTACTATACGTGGGTTATTTATACGTACGCCTGTACGAATGTACAACTGCAGGTGTGTGAATGGGTACAGGTGTAGGTGTGTGTATATATGGGGGTACGTACGTGTAGGGATGGATATATTTGTGTGTGTGTGTGGGGGGTGGGGGGTTTAATAGGGCCGAGTAGGGAGCTCTAGGTGACTCAGAACCTGAAGAACTCCTGCCTCTGTGGGGGACACGGGGCTGGCTAGGGTGGACACGGGGCTGCCGAGGGTGGACACGAGGGTGGACGCAGGGCTTGCGAGGGTGCCGCTGCCGCTCACCGTCCCGGTCTCCACGCCCTCCGGGTTGGTGCGTGACTGCGCCAACCTGCACACACACACACACAACACACACGCACACACGCACACCACACACACACAACACACACGCACCACACACACAACACACACAGGCGGGGGACCCTCCTCATCACTCTCATACTGCTGCTGCTACTGCTGCTGATGCTACTACTGCTGCTACTACTACTGCCGCTGCTACTACTGCCGCTGCTACTACGATGACAACTGCTGCTGCAGCTACCGCTCCCGTGAGCCTTGCTCCGCGAGTCTGCAGGCGGGGTGAGGACTCAGTCTCTACCAGGCACAGACCGATTCGTCTCAGCAACCCCACCAAACCCACCCACCACCCCCACCCTCTCTACCCACCCACCCACCACCCCACCAAACCCACCCCACCTACTCTACCCACCCACCCCACTCTACCCACCCACCCCACCCCACCCACTCTACCCACCCCACCCTCTCTACCCACCCACCCACCACCCACCCACCCTACCCACCCCACCAAACCCACCCCACCCACTCTACCCACCACACCCACCCCACCCCACATTGGCCACCGTTATTGACTGTAAGCGGGAATTGAACTCGGTTCCAGCAGGTGCCAGGGGTTGACCGACCGAGATGACTTGCCGATGCACCACAACGCAACGCGTCCTGTGCCAACCTGCTGTGTTTTAGCAAAACCGTGGACAATCGCACCCTCACCCACTCACACTCACCCACTCGCCCACCCACGAACCCACCCACCCACACACTCACACCCCGACCCACCCCCCCTCACCCCCACTCACCCTCTCACACCCTCACCCACTCACACCGACTCACACGCACCCACTCACCCACGCACCCACTCAACCACCCTCCAGTTTGTTGTGGTTGCACCCGATTCAAGAGCCGTATGGCTCACAGGGTTATATACCAAATACATGAACTGAACTGAACTCACCTCCCGAAAGCTTCGTCCAGATCATCGTCGTCGTCAAAGTCCTACGGCGAGACGGGCAGACAGAGGTGCGATAGAATCACTCAGCCCATCATCCCTCCAGGGTCGATAAAACAAGTACCACCACCTTGGGGCAAATTCAACAGTGGCGATCGTCCCTTCGATAAGACTTAACCCCCCGCCATAGCAATGTGGAATTGTCACCGCTGGCTCTGCAAGGCGTACACGGCCCACACACGCTGCGATCGATTAACACGAGGGGGCGGGTGGCCAGCACCACGCCCGGCCGCCTTTGTCTCCCCAGTGGCGATGTTTACACACCGCACCGCACACCAGGTACTCGTTTAAGGCCGAGTCGACCTAGGGGAGGCCCAGAACCGGTTCGGATAATCGTCACTGTGGTGTTGGCTGTGAGCGGGAAATCGAACTCGGGTCTCCGGGTTCGTAGTGCGGCGTAGCGCTAATCGCTGCACTACCGCTCCCCACACGCCCACCCACCCACCCGACCGCCCGCCCACCCACACACCCACCCACCCACACCCCTGCCCACTGACTGACCCCACCCACACGCCCACCCACCCACCCACACACCCACCCACCCACACCCCTGCCCACTGACTGACCCCACCCACACGCCCACCCACCCACACGCCCACCCACACCCTCCCACACCCACACGCCCACCCACCCACCCACACCCCTGCCCACACCCCCCCGTCCACTGACTGACCCCACCCACCCACTCACACTTTGCCCACCGCCCGCCTGCCCCCCCCCCCCCCCCAAGTGCTCACCGTGGCCCCCCACCCCTGTGGAGGGGGGGGCGGCGCCGCGTGGGCAGCAGCAGCTCGGGGGAAGTCGGGAGGAGGGGTGGGGGGCCCGCCGGGGGGGGCGCCCCAGGGGGCCGCAGCGGAGCACTCGGATAGGTCCAGCAGCAGGGAGGGGGGGGGCCCCTTGGGGGGCTCCCCCTCCAGGGGGGGCCCTGGACACACGGGGGGGGGAGAGGGGGAGGGGGGGGGCAGATTAGAGACGACGCAGGGAGACGCACGGCGGGGCGAGGGGAAATACGGCGGGCGGGCGAGTGGGCAATTGGGTGGGCGAGCGGGCGGGCGAGTGGCGGGCGAGCGGGTGGGTGAGTGGGCGGGCGAGTGGGCGGGCGGGCGAGTGTGAGTGAGTGAGGTGAGCGAGTGAGTGAGTGGGTGGGTGAGTGGATGAGTGGGTGAGTGAGTGAGTAAGTGGGTGAGTGAGTAAGTGGGTGAGTGAGCGAGTGGGTGAGTGAGTGAGTGAGCGGGTGAGCGGGTGAGCGGGTGAGCGGGTGAGTGAGTGAGTGAGCGAGTGAGTGAGTGAGTGAGTGGGTGAGTGGCTGAGTGAGTGGGTGAGTGAGCGGGTGAGTGAGCGGGTGAGTGAGCGGGTGAGTGAGTGAGAGAGTGAGTGAGCGGGTGAGTGAGTGGGTGAGTGAGTGTGGGAGTGAGTGGGTGGGTGAATGAGTGAGTGGGTGAGTGGGCGAGTGAGTGAGTGAGCGGGTGGGTGAGCGAGTGAGTGAGCGGGTGAGTGAGCGGGTGAGTGAGTGGGTGAGCGGGTGAGTGAGTGAGTGAGTTAAGTGAGTGAGTGAGTGAGTTAAGTGGGTGAGCGAGTGAGTGAGTGAGTGGGTGAGTGAGTGGGTGAGTGAGTGAGCGAGTGGGTGAGCGAGTGGGTGAGCGGGTGAGTGAGTGGGTGAGCGAGTGAGTGAGTGAGTAGGTGAGCGAGTGGGTGAGCGAGTGGGTGAGCGAGTGGGTGAGTGAGTAGGTGAGCGAGTGAGTGAGTGAGTAGGTGAGCGAGTGGGTGAGCGAGTGGGTGAGCGGGTGAGTGAGTGGGTGAGCGAGTGAGTGAGTGAGTAGTTGAGCGAGTGGGTGAGCGAGTGGGTGAGTGAGTAGGTGAGCGAGTGAGTGAGTAGGTGAGCGAGTGGGTTAGCGAGTGGCGCTGCTCTGACTCACCGTCCCCGAGGGGGGCTGCCCCCCCCTCCGTGCCGCTCCGCGTGGCGCCACCGCCACTCTGCTGAGGGGGGGCGCCCCCTTCCTTAGCTGCACCCGGTGACACAAACAAGAGGGGCACACGTGACTGTGACTGTGTGTGTGAGTGTGTGTGAGAGTGTGTGAGTGAGAGTGTGTGTGTGTGACTGTGTGTGTGACTGTGTGTGTGTGTGACTGTGAGTGTGACTGTGTGAGTGTGTGACTGTGAGTGTGTGTGACTGTGTGTGTGCGACTGTGTGTAATGGGGAGCGGTAGTGTAGCGGTTAGCGCGCTGCGCTATGAACCTGGCGACCCGGGTTCGATTCCCGCTCACGGCCAACACCAGTGACGATCATTTGAACCGGTCCTGGGCCTCCCCTAGGTCGACTCAGCCTTAAATGAGTACCTGGTGCGGTGTGTAAACAACGCCACTGGGGAGACAAAGGCGGTCGGGCGTGGTGCTGGCCACCCACCCCCTCGTGTACCATTCCGGCCTTCATAGGTGCTCGCTAACAGCACTTGCCCCTACAGTCTGTTAAGGCTATACGGGGGATCTTTGTTTCATGTGACTGTGTGAGTGTGTGACTGTGAGTGTGACTGTGTGTGTGTGTGTGTGAGAGTGTGTGAGAGTGTGTGTGTGTGAGAGTGTGTGTGTGTGAGAGTGTGTGTGTGTGAGAGTGTGTGTGAGAGTGTGTGTGTGAGAGTGTGTTTGACTGTGTGAGTGAGAGTGTGTGTGACTGTGTGTGTGTGACTGTGAGTGTGACTGTGTGAGTGTGTGTGACTAACTGTGTGTGTGTGTGTGACTGTGTGTGTGTGACAGTGTGTTTGACTGTGTGAGTGAGAGTGTGTGTGACTGTGTGTGTGTGACTGTGTGTGTGTGAGTGACTGTGTGTGTGTGTGTGACTGTGTGTGTGTAACTGTGTGTGTGTAACTGTGTGACACTCTGCTCACGATCATCAAGGACCTTCATGATGGTGAGCGGGCCCGGCTAAAACTACGTGGCTGGGAGTCAGAGCCATTCTCTGTACACCTTGGGGTGCGACAGGGATGTCCTCTGGCTCCCACATTATTTAACATCTATTTTGACAACGTAGTTCGTGAAGCCTTCAAAAGCTGTACCAGAGGAATTTCCATTTGGTACAGATACAATGGGAGGCTGATCGATACCCGGGTGCAGTCAAGGGATGGCTCCCTATTGGTCAACCACGTTATGTATGCCGATGATTTGGTAATTGCTGCTCATTCAGAGGAGGAGTTGGAGACGCTGCTGCTGAAACTGGAGCGTGCCACTAAGAGGTGGGGCCTTACCATCAGCCCCACCAAAACTAAGCACCTGCCTGGGTATTTTGTGCCATCGGACACTCCACCCCCACAACTCCCAATCGGTGATGGGGCAGTTGTGGAGAGAGTGGAGAGTTTCCCATACCTGGGCAGTGTGCTCATGAAAGGCTCCGGTTTGACTTAAGAGGTCTTGCGAAACGTGGACCCCCCTAATGGAGCATCTTCGCCGGTGAGAAACATTTAGGCTGGCCTGCCTACGATCCATCCTGGGTTTAACCAGGCTGGATTGTGCGAGGAGCTCACAAATCCTTGAAAAATCTGGACAAAGTCCCATCGGTGAGCTCCTCTGGCAGGCAAGGCTGCGTTGGCTGGGTCATGTCGCCCGCATGCCCAGCCACCGCATGCCTAAACAACTTTTGTTCGGCCGGATCGAGGGGGCTAAACGGGCGCGGCACGGGCTAGAGAAGAGATGGAGTGATGTGGTATAGGAGGATGTGGAGCTGAGTGGACTTGCCGATGACCGGTACCAGCGGTATCAAGATCGGCCTCTGTGGAGGAGGCTCGTGAAGGACACTACTGGGCAGTTGGAGGCATTCGCCCTCCAGCAACAACGGAGGGCGGAGGAGCAACGCTCACAACAACGAGCGGAGCGCCGGGTGGCTAAAGCACAGCAAGTTGGCACAGTAGGGGGCACAGGTGGTGCATCAGCCAGTCATCTCGGTCATCTCGGTCAGTCGACCCGTGGCACCTGGGTCTGCCCCGTGACCTCCTGCCAGCGGGCGTTCGACACTTCACATGGCCTCAAGGTGCACATAGCCTGGCACAAGCGTCGTGGTGACGTCACCGCCACTTCGGTGGCGAATGGCGGTTGTTGTTGTTGTTGTGTGTGCGAGAGGAGCGGTGGCGCAGTGGTTAGCGCGCGGCACTACGAAACTGGCGACCAGAGTTAGATTCCAGCTTGCGGCCACCAACACACAGTGACGATCATCTGAACTGGTCCTGGGCCTCCCCTAGGCCGACTCAGCCTCAAACGAGTACCTGGTGCGGTGTGGAGTAAACATCGCCACTGGGGAGACAAAGGCGGCCGGGCTTGGTGCTGGCCACCTGCTCGTGTGCCGTGCCGGCCTTCATAGGTGCTCGTCGCTAACAGCACTTGCCCCGACAGTCTCTTAAGGCTACACGGGGGATCTTTGTCTTTTGCACAAGTGTGTGCGGCGGACTGCGGCGCAGTGCGCAGCTTTCCGCGCTACGAACCAGGTTTGTCCGGGTTCGATTCCCGGCTGTGGCGAGCATCTGGTGACCCCGGGGGCGTGGTGGGGGGGGGGGTGGGGGGGTGGGGGGGGTGGGTGGGGGTCTCAAATGGCCGTACCTTCCTTAGCCGCTTGCCAGAACTCAAACGCCACGCGGAACGCCTGGGCCACCGTCAGCGTCACCGCCTGGGCCTGGACAGGGGAGACAACACAGGGGAGACAACACAGGGGAGACACGGGGGGAGGAGACACGGGGGGGTGACATGGGGAGACACGGGGGGGGGTGGGGGGGAGAGACACGGAGGGGGGAGATGCGGGCGAGTGGTCGTGTAGCGGTTAGCGCCGCGCTGCGCTACGAATTCCCGCTCGCGGCCATCAACAACTGGTGACGGTTATCTGAACCGGTCCTGTGCCTCCCCTAGGTCGAGCGAGTGAGCGAGTGAGGAGTGAGTGAGTAATTGAGTGAGGAGTGAGTAAGTGAGTGATTGAGTGAGGAGTGAGTGAGGAGCGAGTAGTGAGGAGCGAGTAGTGAGGAGTGATTGAGTGATTGAGTGAGGAGTGAGTAAGTGAGCGAGCGAGCAGTGAGTGAGCGAGTGATTGAGTGAGTGGGGAGTAAGTGAGGAGTGAGCGAGTAGTGAGTGAGTGAGTGAGTAGTGAGTGAGTGAGTGAGTGATTGAGTGAGTGATTGAGCGAGCGAGTAGTGAGCGAGCGAGTGATTGAGTGAGTGAGTAGCGAGTGAGTGAGAAGTGATTGAGGAGTGAGTGAGTAGTGATTGAGTGATTTAGTGAGGAGTGAGTGATTGAGCGAGCGAGCGAGGAGTGAGTGTCCGAGTGATTGAGTGAGTGAGTGAGGAGCGAGCGAGCGAGGAGTGAGTGTCCGAGTGATTGAGTGAGTGAGTGAGTAAGTGAGCGAGCGAGCAGTGAGTGAGCGAGTGATTGAGAAGTGATTGGGGAGTGAGTGAGGAGTGATTGAGCGAGCGAGTGATTGAGTGAGCGAGTAGCGAGTGAGTGAGCGAGTAGCGAGTGAGTGAGCGAGCGAGCGAGCGAGCGATGAGCGAGCGAGTAGTGAGGAGCGAGCGTCACCACTTTCTTCTTGGTGCAGAGGAAGGCGAAGCACTCGAGGTTGTCGTCGAGGCCGCTCTGAGCGATGAAGGCGAACACCTTGTCATGCACCTTGTCAGCCGTGCAGTACGAGATGCTACACACACACAGACACACAGACACACACACGTGTACACACACACCTTGTCATGCACCTTGTCAGCCGTGCAGTACGAGATGCTACACACACACAGACACACACACAAAGTGTACACACACACACAGTGTACACACACACCTTGTCATGCACCTTGTCAGCCGTGCAGTACGAGATACTACACACACACAGTGTACACACACACACACGTGTACACACACCAACAACAACAACAACCGCCATTCGCCACTAAGTGGCGGTGACGTCACCACGACGCTTGTTCCAGGCCAAGTGCACCTTGAGGCCACGTGAAGTGTCGAACGCCCGCTGGCAGGAGGTCACGGGGCAGACCCAGGTGCCACGGGTCGACTGACCGAGATGACCGAGATGACTGGCTGATGCACCACCTGTGCCCCCTACTGTACCAACTTGCTGTGCTTTAGCCACCCGGCGCTCCGCTCGTTGTTGTGAGCGTCGCTCCTCCGCCCTCCGTTGTTGTTGGAGGGCGACTGCCTCCAACTGCCCAGTAGCGTCCTTCACGAGCCTCTTCCACCGAGGCCGATCTTGACACCGATGGTACCAGTCATCGGCAAGTCCACTCAGCTCCACGTCCTCCTGTACCACATCACTCCATCTCTTCTCCAGCCCGTGCCGCGCCCGTTTAGCCCCCTCGATCCGGCCGAACAAAAGCTGTTTAGGCATGCGGTGGCTGGGCATGCGGGCTACATGACCCAGCCAACGCAGCCTTGCCTGCCGGAGGAGCTCACTGATGGGACTTTGCCCAGATCTTTCAAGGACTTGTGAGCTCCTCACACAATCCAGCCTGGTTAAACCCAGGATGGATCGTAGGCAGGCCAGCCTAAATGTTTCCAACCAGCGAAGATGCTCCACTAGGGGGGTCCACGTTTCGCAAGCGTAGAGAAGGGAGGGAATGACCGTGGCCGAGAAGACCTGAAGCTTCGTGCGGAGCGACAGACCAGGTAGCTTCCACACAGCGTTACGCAACCGATGAAAAGATATTGCCGCTCGACTGATTCGGCGTGAGACCTCTGCTGATAAACTGGAGCCGGTCATAAGCACACTGCCCAGGTATGGGAAACTCTCCACTCTCTCCATAACTGCCCCATCACCAATTGGGAGTTGTGGGGGTGGAGTGTCCGATGGTACAAAATACCCAGGCAGGTGCTTAGTTTTGGTGGGGCTGATGGTAAGGCCCCACCTCTTAGTGGCACGCTCCAGTCTCAGCAGCAGCGTCTCCAACTCCTCTTCTGAATGAGCAGCTATTACCAAATCATCGGCATACATAACGTGGTTGACCAATAGGGAGCCATCCCTTGATCGCACCCGGGCATCGATCAGCCTCCCATTATATCTGTACCAAATGGAAATTCCCCTGGTACAGCTATTGAAGGCTTCACGAACTACGCGGTCAAAATAGATGTTAAATAATGTGGGAGCCAGAGGACATCCCTGTCGCACCCCAAGGTGTACAGGGAAAGGCTCCCACTCCCGGCCACGTAGTTTTACCCGGGCCCGCTCACCATCATGAAGGTCCTTAATGATCATGAGCAGAGGGTCAGGGAATCCGAAAACACGAAGAACAGCCCAGAGCCCAGGCCTACTGATGGTTTCATAGGCCTTGACCAGGTCAATAAAGCAGAAGTGTAGGGCTTGTTGGAATTCCCTACACCTCTGCTGTAGCAGATGGACAGAAAATATGTCATCTGTGCAGGACCGCCCTTTCCTGAAACCGCATTGGGGCTCCGCAAGCCACTCTTCAGCGTGTCTAGCAAGGCGATGTTGAATAATCCTTGCCAGGACCTTTTCCGGCACACTGAGAAGTGAGATGCCCCTGTAGTTGTGTAACGGGTTCCGGAGACACTTGTATAGGTAACTTCTTTATTACGATCCAACACTCCAACTCTCCAACAGTCCTGATACTCTGTTACAGCCTAGGTACACAGCCTAGGTACACAGCCTAGATACACTACTTTGGCTATGCTCTGGAACTCGCCCTCACAAGGTCGTAGAGTCAGTTCCAGAATCCCACCACTGGCTCTCACAGCGTCCCAGGGTCCTCCGATGGCTGGTCTTGGGTCTTGAGCTACGACTGGCCCTGACCGTCCAGGGAGCTCCGCTTGTATGCCCAGTCCCCAACGAGGGGTGGGGCCGTGTGCGCCCACAGATATCCCACAGAGCAAACACAGCCCCCCCCTTTGGCGGCGCCAAGGGGATTAAGCGCCTGGCACGCCCAGGGACCCAGAGCCCCCAGCAGCCCCTCCCTTCTTATGTCACTACATTACCCCCCTCTACGTAGCCTCCAGCCGTCCCGGCTGTCAATAATTAGAAAGTTTAAATTAACGAAAGGGAGAGAGAGAAAAAAAAATACGTGAGTCTCAACAGGAAAAGAAAAGAGAACAAGAAAGCAACCATAAAAACCATAACCAACCTGTACAACTCTACACTATATACAAGCATCAATCAACAAAAAGGTGAAGCAATGACACGTGAACAAACGACCCGCGGCACACCTAGCCCTCCTCGGGATCCGCATAGAAACCGGGGAATTAACAACAACAAATATACAGATTCCGACGCATTGGATGCACAACCAACACCGGTAATCGAACCGAAATCGCACAACCACCGCATGGATGGCAGGGATCCACACCACCCTGCCACCCTCCCATCTGTCAGGTGGAGAGAAGGCGAAGACTAACATGTCGAGCACCCCTCTACACACACTTATCCGGACGTCTGTCTACGTCCCGGGTCGAGAAGTCGTACTTCAGGGCCGACCCATGTACTGGGCAAAGAAGTCGCACTTCAGGGCTGCTCCAGTATCTACATTTTAAAATATATATATACAATTTACATGACACAAACAAAATAAATCTGCCTGCTCCTGTTCATAAATGGTGACGGCACGCGCGAACCACATCTCCAAGGCATCCCGTGCTTGCGTCCCAGCAGCCCTCAATGAGAACCACCACCGACATTCCATGTCAACCATTAGCACCCCCCGCCTTTCCAACGTGGCGTCTCCATCTTAAAACCCCGCACGTCGGCCATATCGGGGGGGAATTTCCGTGTTACCACCCCACCGCCTTTCCGATGCGGCGTCACAACCAGTAGCACGTGTCGGCCATATCGGGGGAACTTCAACCCAGTCTCTCTCCAAGACTCGCATCGCAGCATATAGCTGTACCGACCGAGCTGAGACCCAATCTCTCTCCAAGACTCGCATCGCAGCATATAGCTGTACCGACCGAGCTGAGACCCAATCTCTCTCCAAGACTCGCATCGCAGCATATAGCTGTACCGACCGAGCTGAGACCCAGTCTCTCTCCAAGACTCGCATCGCAGCATATAGCTGTACCGACCGAGCTGAGACGACCTAGTCTCTCTCCAAGACTCGCATCGCAGCATATAGTTGTACCGACCGAGCTGAGACGACCCATCGTTCACTCCCTGCACAACATGCACCCTAACAACTGAGGGATACAGTCCCAACGTAACGGGACAACTACACCTGAACACCACGAATCTCCAGCCCACTGTTTCAACGCGCCTCGGAGTGTTTCAATCTCCGGGCCGTCAGGGCGAGCCTACTGCTCCAGACGCACCACGGAGGGTCCCAACCTCCGGGCCGTCAGGTCAAGCCGTCAGCTATTCCATGACGGGACCACACTCTCCGAGCCCTGTGAGCGCACAGCCCACTAGGCTAGACATGCCACGGAGTGTTTCAATCTCCGGGCTGTCAGGTCAAGCCGTCAGCTGTAGCATGACGGGACCACAACTCTCGTGTTAGACACGCAACACACGCTGGGCCATCCTGGTCAGGATCTGCACCCCAAGATATTTGAGAACCAGCATGACAATTCCAAATCCTTGGCAGCATGTCACCATCTCAAGATAAATGCCCCATACAGTATATACATCGTTAACAATGACAGCACAAGCTATACATTAACAATCACGAACAAAGCTCAATACAAACCATACATTGTTAACAATCACAAGCAAAGTTTCGCACACACATTGACAACACTCACGAGCGAAGCTGCACACAGTTTACCCAACAACAATCACGACTCCCCGACGACAACGAAGAAAATGTCAACAAAAAAATCATTAATCCGGAGCGCGTAAATGTACGAAATGTCAGGGGCCTGGTCTCCCGACCTCCAACCTTTGGCCAGAGCAGCAAAGGCGGCGACCAGCGTGTCGGTCGATGTGCCGGCCCTGGCGCCGGTTACAGTAAGAATGGCGCCCTCACTATCCGGTCGCAGCGCTGATGACGCGCTATGCTAGGTTGAAGCCAGCTGTCGTCCGGCAGTGAAGGTCGCAGCGCTGATGACGCGGCGTTGCTAGGTTGCAAACAGCTGTCACCTGGCGGTGAGGGACGCAGCGCTGATAACGCGGCATTGCTAGGTTGGACGGCGCTGAGCCCAGAAGTGACGTTGCTCCCAGCGGTCATTGCTCCCCCGGCAGAAGTGACGACACACCCGGATGTATTTGTGCCGGGAACGGCTGCCATCTTTGTGTTGGAGCCGACGGAATGGCGCGGCCGCTGTGCCGCCTCTCTCCCTCCTGCCTCCGCCTGTGAGCGACGCATGTCGTCCAGGATGGAGACGGTGGCGTGGAGCAGCTCAGTGAGGCGAAGCAGTGCCTCCTCCATCGCTGCTCCCGACGCTGGAGAGGGGACGGTCGGCGGAGCAGACAGCTGTTCAGTCGGCGGTGCAGCGTCGCTGTCGGCCGGCGTTGGCCGCCCCATCGCTGCTTGTTCCTCGACATCGCCGTCAGTACTGAAGGTACGTGGCTTACTTCTTGTCTCCATAGCCACTTCTGATGCCAAATGTAACGGGTTTCGGAGACACTTGTAGAGGTAACTTCTTTATTACGATCCAACACTCCAACTCTACAACAGTCCTGATACTCTGTTACAGCCTAGGTACACAGCCTAGGTACACGGCCTAGATACACTACTCTGGCTACGCTCTGGAACTCGCCCTCACAAGGTCGTAGAGTCGGGAGTTCCAGAGTCCCACCACTGGCTCTCACAGCATCCCAGGGTCCTGAGATGGCTGGTCTTGGGTCTTGAGCTACAACTGGCCCTGATCGTCCAGGGAGCTCCGCTTTTATGCCCAGTCCCCAACGAGGGGTGGGGCCATGTGCGCCCCCAGATATCCCACACAGCACACACAGCCCCCCCCTTTGGCGGCGCCAAGGGGATTAAGCGCCTGGGAACTCAACGCCTGACGCCAAGAGGCTTAAGCATCTGACACACCCAGGGTCCCAGAGCCCCCAGCAGCCCCTCCCTTCTTATGTCACTACAGTTGTTACAGTCTGTGCGGTCCCCCTTCTTAAAGAGGGGGACCACCAGGGCATCCTTCCAATCCTGCGGAACCCATCCAGTGGTCCAGACTGTTGTTATCATGTCATGTAGGGCAGTCTGTGCACAAACGCCACCCTCCCTCAGCATTTCGCTTGGGAGATCATCTCTGCCCGGTGCCTTTCCTGGTCTCAGACTCCGGATCGCCTTCAGTACTTCCTCAACAGATGGCACCCTCAGCCAGTCACTCACAGGGGGTGACCTCTTCCAATATTTGAGGCACCGCAGCCTCAGCAGGGTTATCCCCACTTTGTGCCATGATGTTTTCCTGGCTGAGCGATTTCCCCTCCCCCAGGACCTCACAGAAATGCTCAGCAAATCTGCAAACCTGTTCCTGGGGGTCGGAGATTGGATTACCGTTTTTTCCCCTAATGATGGTAATAGGTGTGGCGCTGCAGGTTATTTTTTTGATGGAGTTAAATAGTGTTTTGTGATCGCGGGCCACTGAGGCAGACTATCTCCTCAGCAACCCGCGACCACCACCCATCCTTACAGCGCCTTACGGCTCTCCGAACCTCCGAGCGAAGGCTGCGGTAAACCTCCTCATTCTCTGACGTGGGATGCTGTAGCCGATGAGAGTGGGCCTGTCGCTTTTTCTCAACTAACCTGAACACCTCCTCTGTCAGCCAGGGTTTCTGGGGAGGTCTGGACCACGTACCAAAAGCAGCCATTGCAGCTGCATGAGTCACAGTCCTAAACCTCGCCCATTTACCCTCGATATCAGGAGGAGTGGGGGACGATGCCAATCCCAGCTGCAAGCGATGATGAAATTCTCGCTTGCAACTTTCATCAGCTAACTGAGACCAGGCCACTTTTGGTTGGAATGGGGTCCTGGGTGTACACTCACCACCGGAATGGAAGAATGGCAGGCGCATCTTACAGATGACTAGTCGATGGTCAGAGGGCAGATGAGCTCCACGGTAGGTCCTGGTGTCAAGGACATGGGCTCGCATCCGCTGGTCCGTCACTATGTAGTCAAGCAGATGTTCTTGCTTGGACCCGGCATGCATCCATGATGTTGTGTGGATGCGCCGATGCCTGAACAGCGTGTTGGTAATTACAAGCCCATGGGCTGCACAAAATTCTAGCAGCCTCCTGCCGTTGTTATTGAGCTGATCTGGCCCATGCCTTCCAATCACTCCAGACCACACACACACACACACGTGTACACACACACACACACGTGTACACACACACACACACGTGTACACACACACACACACACGTGTACACACACACGTGTACACACACACACACACGTGTAGTCTCACCGGTAGATGGATATGTTGTCCAGCAGCTCGGCGCTGCACGCGTCGTGCAGCACGAGGCCTTTGGGCGACACGGTCACCGTCACCTTGCGCAGCTTCCTGCCACTCGCCTTCGCCTGCACACAACAACAACAACACCAGCGCCACCACTCCACTAGCACCACCACCACCACCACTCCACTAGCACCACCAGCACCACTCCACTAACACCACCAACACCACCAGCGCCACGCCGATAGCACCACCACCAGCGCCACGCCGCCACCAGCGCCACTCCGCTAACACCGCCACTAGCGCCACTCCGCTAGCAACGCCACTAGCGCCACTCCGCTAGCAACGCCACTAGCGCCACTCCGCTAGCAACGCCACTAGCGCCACTCCGCTAGCAACGCCACTAGCGCCACTCCGCTAGCACCGCCACTAGCGCCACTCCGCTAGCAACGCCACTAGCGCCACTCCGCTAGCAACGCCACTAGCGCCACTCCGCTAGCAACGCCACTAGCGCCACTCCGCTAGCACCGCCACTAGCGCCACTCCGCTAGCAACGCCACTAGCGCCACTCCGCTAGCAACGCCACTAGCGCCACTCCGCTAGCAACGCCACTAGCGCCACTCCGCTAACACCGCCACTAGCGCCACTCCGCTAGCAACGCCACTAGCGCCACTCCGCTAGCAACGCCACTAGCGCCACTCCGCTAACACCGCCACTAGCGCCACTCCGCTAGCAACGCCACTAGCGCCACTCCGCTAGCAAAGCCACTAGCGCCACTCCGCTAACACCGCCACTAGCGCCACTCCGCTAGCAACGCCACTAGCGCCACTCCGCTAGCAACGCCACTAGCGCCACTCCGCTAACACCGCCACTAGCGCCACTCCGCTAGCAACGCCACTAGCGCCACTCCGCTAGCAACGCCACTAGCGCCACTCCGCTAGCAACGCCACTAGCGGCCACTCGCTAACACCGCCACTAGCGCCACTCCGCTAGCAACGCCACTAGCGCCACTCCGCTAGCAACGCCACTAGCGCCACTCCGCTAGCAACGCCACTAGCGCCACCTCCGCTAGCAAACGCCACTAGCGCCACTCCGCTAGCAACGCCACTAGCGGCCACTCCGCTAGGCAACGCCACTAGCGCCACTCCGCTAGCAACGCACTAGCGCACTCCGTAGCACCGCCACTAGCGCCACTCCGCTAGCACGCCACTAGCGCCACTCGATAGCAACGCCACTAGCGCCACTCCGCTAGCAAACGCCACTAGCGCCACTCCGCTAGCAAGCCACTAGCGCCACTCCGCTAGCAACGCCACTAGCGCCACTCGCTAGCAACGCCACTAGCGCCACTCGCTAGCACCGCCACTAGCGCCACTCCGCTAGCACCGCCCACTGCCGGCACTCCTCTAGCGACTCCGGCCCTCGCACGCCAATAGCGCCACTCGCTAGCAACGCCACTAGCGCCACTCCGCTAGCAACGCCACTAGCGCCACTCCGCTAGCAACGCCACTAGCGCCACTCCGCTAGCACCGCCACTAGCGCCACTCCGCTAGCAACGCCCACTAGCGCCACTCCGCTAGCACCGCCACTAGCGCCACTCGCTAGCACCGCCACTAGCGCCACTCCGCTAGCAACGCCACTAGCGCCACTCCGCTAGCAACGCCACTAGCGCCACTCCGCTAGCAACGCCACTAGCGCCACTCCGCTAGCAACGCCACTAGCGCCACTCCGCTAGCAACGCCACTAGCGCCACTCCGCTAACACCGCCACTAGCGCCACTCCGCTAGCAACGCCACTAGCGCCACTCCGCTAGCAACGCCACTAGCGCCACTCCGCTAGCAACGCCACTAGCGCCACTCCGCTAGCAACGCCACTAGCGCCACTCCGCTAGCAACGCCACTAGCGCCACTCCGCTAGCAACGCCACTAGCGCCACTCCGCTAGCAACCGCCACTAGCGCCACTCCGCTAGCAACGCCACTAGCGCCACTCCGCTAGCACCGCCACTAGCGCCACTCCGCTAGCAACGCCACTAGCGCCACTCCGCTAGCAACCGCCACTAGCGCCACTCCGCTAGCAACGCCACTAGCGCCACTCCGCTAGCAACGCCACTAGCGCCACTCCGCTAGCAACGCCACTAGCGCCACTCCGCTAGCAACGCCACTAGCGCCACTCCGCTAGCAACGCCACTAGCGCCACTCCGCTAGCAACGCCACTAGCGCCACTCCGCTAGCAACGCCACTAGCGCCACTCCGCTAGCAACGCCACTAGCGCCACTCCGCTAGCAACGCCACTAGCGCCACTCCGCTAGCAACGCCACTAGCGCCACTCCGCTAGCAACGCCACTAGCGCCACTCCGCTAGCAACGCCACTAGCGCCACTCCGCTAGCAACGCCACTAGCGCCACTCCGCTAGCAACGCCACTAGCGCCACTCCGCTAGCAACGCCACTAGCGCCACTCCGCTAGCAACGCCACTAGCGCCACTCCCGCTAGCAACGCCACTAGCGCCACTCCGCTAGCAACGCCACTAGCGCCACTCCGCTAGCAACGCCACTAGCGCCACTCCGCTAGCAACGCCACCAGCGCCACTCCGCTAGCAACGCCACCAGCGCCACGCCGCTAGCAACGCCACCAGCGCCACTCCGCTAACAACGCCACCAGCGCCACTCCGCTAGCAACGCCACTAGCGCCACTCCGCTAACAACGCCACTAGCGCCACTCCGCTAGCAACGCCACTAGCGCCACTCCGCTAGCAACGCCACTAGCGCCACTCCGCTAGCAACGCCACTAGCGCCACTCCGCTAGCAACGCCACTAGCGCCACTCCGCTAGCAACGCCACTAGCGCCACTCCGCTAGCAACGCCACCAGCGCCACTCCGCTAGCAACGCCACCAGCGCCACGCCGCTAGCAACGCCACCAGCGCCACTCCGCTAGCAACGCCACCAGCGCCACTCCGCTAGCAACGCCACCAGCGCCACTCCGCTAACAACGCCACCAGCGCCACTCCGCTAACAACGCCACCAGCGCCACTCCGCTAGCAACGCCACTAGCGCCACTCCGCTAACACCGCCACTAGCGCCACTCCGCTAGCAACGCCACTAGCGCCACTCCGCTAGCAACGCCACTAGCGCCACTCCGCTAACACCGCCACTAGCGCCACTCCGCTAGCAACGCCACTAGCGCCACTCCGCTAGCAACGCCACTAGCGCCACTCCGCTAGCAACGCCACTAGCGCCACTCGGCTAGCAACGCCACTAGCGCCACTCCGCTAGCAACGCCACTAGCGCCACTCCGCTAGCAACGCCACTAGCGCCACTCCGCTAGCAACGCCACTAGCGCCACTCCGATAGCAACGCCACTAGCGCCACTCCGCTAGCAACGCCACTAGCGCCACTCCGCTAGCAACGCCACTAGCGCCACTCCGCTAGCAACGCCACTAGCGCCACTCCGCTAACACCGCCACTAGCGCCACTCCGCTAACACCGCCACTAGCGCCACTCCGCTAGCAACGCCACTAGCGCCACTCCGCTAGCAACGCCACTAGCGCCACTCCGCTAACACCGCCACCAGCGCCACTCCGCTAACACCGCCACTAGCGCCACTCCGCTAGCAACGCCACTAGCGCCACTCCGCTAGCAACGCCACTAGCGCCACTCCGCTAACACCGCCACTAGCGCCACTCCGCTAACACCGCCACTAGCGCCACTCCGCTAGCAACGCCACTAGCGCCACTCCGCTAGCAACGCCACTAGCGCCACTCCGCTAACACCGCCACTAGCGCCACTCCGCTAACACCGCCACTAGCGCCACTCCGCTAGCAACGCCACTAGCGCCACTCCGCTAACACCGCCACCAGCGCCACTCCGCTAACACCGCCACCAGCGCCACTCCGCTAGCAACGCCACTAGCGCCACTCCGCTAACACCGCCACCAGCGCCACTCCGCTAGCAACGCCACTAGCGCCACTCCGCTAACACCGCCACCAGCGCCACGCCCTCTCAACTAACTCCACTCTTCTCCGTGCACTCCCCGACCTCTCCCCTCTCATCTCATTCACCCTCCCACACGCTCACCCACCCACCCACCATGACCCCTCACTCACTCACCCGCCCACACGCTCACCACGCCCGCTCACTCACCCACCCACCCACACACTCACCCACCCACCATGACCCCTCACTCACTCACCCGCCCACACGCTCACCACGCCCGCTCACTCACCCCACCCACCCACACACTCACCCACCCACCATGACCCCTCACTCACTCACCCGCCCACACGCTCACCCACCCACCACGCCCGCTCACTCACCCACCCACCCACACACTCACCCACCCACCATGACCCCTCACTCACTCACCCGCCCACACGCTCACCCACCCACCACGCCCGCTCACTCACTCACCCACCATGACCCCTCATTCACTCACCCGCCCACACGCTCACCATGCCCACTCACTCACTCACCCACCCACACGCTCACCATGCCCACTCACTCACTCACCCTCCCACACGCTCACCACGCCCGCTCACTCACCCACCCACCCACACACTCACCCACCCACCATGACCCCTCACTCACTCACCCGCCCACACGCTCACCCACCCACCATGCCCGCTCACTCACCCACACGCTCACCATGCCCGCTCACTCACTCACTCACTCACTCACCCGCCCACACGCTCGCCATGCTCGCTCACCATGCCCGCTCACCCACCCACACGCTCACCATGCCCACTCACTCACCATGCCCGCCCACACACTCACCCACCCTCCCACATGCCCGCTCACCCACCCGCCCACACGCTCACCACGCCCGCTCACTCACCCACACGCTCACCCACGCGCTCACCCACACGCTCACCATGCCCACCCACACACCCACCCACACGCTCACCATGCCCGCTCACTCACTCACCCACCCTCCCACACGCTCACCCACCCACACGCTCACCATGCCCACCCACACACTCACACACGCTCACCTCACCCACACGCTCACCATGCCCACCCACACACCCACCCACCCACACGCTCACCCACCCACCCTCCCACCCACCCACACACCCACCCACCCACACGCTCACCACGCCCGCTCACTCACCCACCCACCCACCCGCCCCGCCCACACGCTCACCCACCCACCCGCCCACACGCTCACCCACCCACCCGCCCACACGCTCACCCACCCACCCGCCCACACGCTCACCCACCCACCCGCCCACACGCTCACCCACCCACCCACCCACCCACCCACACGCTCACCCACCCACCCACCCGCTCACCATGCTCGCTCACTCACCCACCCACCCACCCACCCACCCTCCCACCCACCCTCCCACCCGCTCACCATGCTCGCTCACTCACCCACCCACCCACCCACCCACCCTCCCACCCACCATGGCCACGATGCGTTTGACGGCGAGTGCCGTGAGCTCTTCCCCCTTGGGCGCGTCCACGAGGGTGGAGCCCAGCTCCTTGAGGTGGAAGGACATCCCCTCCAGCAGCGTCTCCTTCGTGTCCGTCCAGTTCTCGGGCAGCTCTAGCGCAGCGCGCAAAGCAAAGACAAAGAAGCCCCGCGTAGCCTGTCACACACCGTCGGGGCAAGAGCTGCGAGCTATGAAGGGCGGCACCACGCCCGGCCGCCTTTGTCTCCCCGGCGGCGATGTTCGCGCACCGCACCGGGTACTCGTTTGAGGCCGAGTCGACCTTAGGGGAGGCCCAGGACCGGTTGGGATAATCGTCGCCGGTGTTTGGTGGCCGTGAGCGGGAATCGAACTCGGGTCGCCGGGTCTTTAGCGCAGCGTGGCGCTAACCGCTGCACCACCGCTCCACCCTCAATTCTCACAAAGACAAAAAATCCCCTTCATCTTGGTTCTTTCGGTAAAGTCACGTAGAAGGGAAATAACAAAATAATAAAAATAAAACAGGTCTGTCGGAAAGACAGCTTCATTCAGACAGCGTCTTTCCGACAGACCTGTTCTTCACCTGAGGACGGCTGCTTGCGTTGTGGCCGAAACGTCGTGAGAATTGTATTTTATTATGTTTTATTTTTATTATTTTATTATTTCCCTTCTACGCGACTTTACCGAAAGAACCAAGAAAACGTGGTTTAGTTTCAGTGGTTTCCTAAACACACACCCCACCCACCCACCACCCACCCGGCCCCACCACCGCCACCTCCATCCCCCAACCATCGCTTTAAACAAAAACGACACTTTGGGCAGCATTTCCCGCGTTTGACGAGTCGGTGAAATCTCAGGAGGAGCGCCGCCACCATCCGGCGAGCGGCGGCTCTCACCGAGGGCGGCATCGCTGGCCGTGCCGCCCCCGGGGTTGCCTCGCCGGTAGCCAAATACGCCGGAGGCTGCGCCGTTACCGAGCTTGCCGAGAGAGAATCGGAGGTGGTGGGGATTATTAATTACATCCAACAAACAACAACAACAACCGCCATTCGCGACGTCACCCCGGCGCTGAGGGCCGCGTGAAGCTGTCGAACGCCCACTGGCATGGAGCGTCACGGGACCAGAGGTCGCAACCGGGTACCAGATACCCGTACCCTACCCGATACCCGGCCGGGTACGGGTAGGCCGTGAGTCACTGGTGAGTAACCGTTTGTCACTCATTTCCCAACGTCTTGTCTCTTCTCACAGTTCAAGTTCCTAGAATCAACCCACCCGCGTCTGCAACATGGCTTCATCCCAGGAGGTCGCAATCGGGTACTCGTACCCGCACCCTACCCGATACCCGGCCGGGTACGGGTAAGGAATCTAAACCCGTTTGCGACCTCTGCCCGGGACAGACCCAGGTGCCATGGGTCGGCTCATCTTATTGGAGTTTACCGGAGGCGCCTTTCAGCGATCGCCAAGTTGCACACGGGCGTGATAAAGGACTTGAAGCGGAGAGGTGGGTCGCTGCACAGCGCTGGGACGGTTTCGATGATGCGGCCAAACGAGGAGGGACCGATGAGGAGGGGTCGGGATGGGCCCGGGTCGTAGCGCGACCGCCATGACAGCCCGATGCACCGTGCTGCGGGGCCCACACGCCGACTGCGTTTGTCGCCCGGCGCACTGGTCGTCATCGTCGTCGTCGTCGTTATTGTCGTCGTGGATGTTGTCGTCATTATTGTCGTCGTCGTCATTGTCGTCGTTGTCGTCATCGTCATTGTAACTGTATCCACACACAGCAGCAGCAGCAGCAGCAGCCGCCACCCCCCCCCCCGGACCCCAACGTCTACAGTTGACAAACAAACCGCGCTCAGAAAACCTCAAGCCGACCACGGGCGCTTTATCTTGGAAACAAACACTCGGCCGCGCGCGGTGGCCGCAGCAAAGTTACAATTCCGGCTGTAACCACACGCACGCACAGACAAAGATCCCCCGTGTAGCCTGGAACAGACTGTTTGGGGGGCAAGTGCTGTTGTCGAGTAGCAGCTGTGAAGGCCGCCCCTGTGGCGGGCCGGCGGGCGGTCGGTCGGCATCAGAGGCCCAGTTTGTACGAATCGGAGCAGGTAATCGCTTGAGGCGGAGTCGACCTAGGGGAGGCCCGGAACCAGATCGGGTAATCGTCACCTGGTATGGGTGGAGCAGGGCCGACCCAGAGACCCGCTCTCAACTCGAGACACGAGCCTCGACTTCAGATGCCAAAACCAACGAAACCCCAATTTTCACTTCCATTGAAGCATGGATAACGATCTCAAAGCAACCGAGGCCTCGCAGATTTCTTTATATTTAACTAGCTTCACTACCCGGCTTCGCCCGGGACTTGGATTCTTATACTGGTAGGAACGAAGTGAACCAGCCTACAATAGATGATATCGTCCGTCCGTCCGTCCGATGTCCGATTAGGTGTAGCAACATCGCCCCCTACTGAAAACACTTGGCAGGACCCTACAAAAACCTTTAGAATCAGTGAGGCTTTCCTGGCTAAACAAGTGTAACATTCCCTTATAATTCCCTGAGATAATTTTTTATTTAAATGTTTTAATTAAAAACTAACTCATTCCCTGAGATAATTTTTAATTTAAATGTTTTAATTAAAAACTAACTCACAGCGGCCTAAAGCCTACAGCTAGGCCTAAAGCCTAGAGCTAGGCCTCAAACTCTCCCTTCGTATTGTCCGATGAGGTGTAGCAACATCGCCCCCTACTGCAAACACTTGGCAGGACCCTACAAAAACCTGTAGACTCAGCGGGGCTTTCCTGGCTAAACAAGTGTAATAATACATTATGTTTATATTCTTTGCTTATTCGTTCCTACCAGCCCACCCCGCAGGGACCTGTTCTTGGATTAATACACGGCCCACGCGGAGGGTGGGGGGGGGGGGGTGCGTGACGGGTGACATCACATCTGTGACGTCACGTATGTGACGTCACCGCTCACTTGCCGTGCAAAATATTACATCCATAATTGCACCCCACCCCTCTCCCCCCCCAAAAATACAAAAGTCTTTTTTAATACGTTTTGCATTGTGTACAGTCTGGAAGCTACCCACATGCCAAATTTCAACTTTGTTGCATGTCGGGAAGTACGCTAAACATTTCGAACAGACACACATAATCACAAATTTCCCTTTAATATATATACGTCGATATATATTTTTAAATCCTTTATATTAAGTTCACTTGCTTGCGCGCTTACGACCGTGCAAATCTTTCGGTCGTTTTTTAACCCACTTCCCGTGATCCAATCGAGCTGACATTTTCCACAGACTCGTTGTGTGTGACAAATAATGTTCGTGAAAATTTTTTCCCAAAATTTTACACTTTTTAGGACAAAAAAAATTATATTTAATTACCAATTGCTTAATGGTGGCAGGCAATCATCTGACCCATAGGTGGCAGCCATCTCAAGCCAGAGGACGAGAGGACTCTAGCCGCCACGCATATAAAGGATTTATAGTGAAAAACTTTGTTTTTACGGGTTATACTTATTTTTTGTTTCCCCCACTGCGGCTGGCGAGCCGTGAAGGATGACGACGACGAAGATGACGACGACGATGGCGACGACGATGACGACACAGCGACCCCAACGCACGTTGACGCGGCAAGGTGAACCAAGGCGGGCGACCGGCACGGAACGACGATTTCATCGCGCCCCCCCCCTCCCCCCCAGCAAAACAAGGGCCCCCTCCTGCCACCCCCCTCCTCATCACCGCGGCTAGTGCCAAGGTCGTGACTACGACCGCAACTGCAAGCAATGCATCTAAAGGCGATGCTGACGACGCCGCTGAAAACGCAATTTTTTTTTTCTCGTACGACGCGAATGTAAAGAAAAAGATCAAATAAATAATAATCCGTGATCCGATAGTTCGATGTCACAGGAAGTGATGTCACAGACACCATCGAACTCGAGACCCAATTTTTTTGTTTAATCTATCGCGAATTAAAAATAAGCAATAACATTTCAGCGATCCGAAAGTATGATGGTCACAGGACGTGACGGGTGTCACAGGAAGCGACGTCACAGACGCCGCCAAGACTCCCGGTTTTTACGGAATCGTTCAACCGAACCAGGCGGCACAATTCATCGTTTGAAAGATGCAAATAAAAAAATTCCGCGATTCAAAAGTTAGAGGTCACAGACGCCAGCTAGCCTTCCCGGTTTTTACGGAATCATAAACCGAGCACGAGACCCAATATTCAATTTTCAGATATTGCTAATTAGAAATAACTAATAACATTCCACGATCCGAAAATTTGATGTCACGAAAAGTGATGTCACAGACACCACCTAGACTCCTGATTTAACGGAATCATTCAACCGAAACCCGAGATGCAATTCGCATTTTGAACGGTGCAAATAACAAAATAGAAAAATTCCGCTATCCGAAAGTTTTGACGTCACAGGAAGTGATGGACATCACAGGAAGTGATGTCACAGACGCGACACAAAAGGCTCACACGCAGCTCTGCTGTGGAGAATGACAGAATAATTAACACATTCCTGCGGAGGGAGCTGGTAGGAACGTTGGGTTGCTCGGTCAATGGCCTGCAGGGTCAACGGCGGCGTGGTGTATTCCGCAAATATGCCCGACTGTGAGGGTGGGCACAAGCCGGCGTGAGTAGGTTAAACGTTGAGTTTTATAAGGGCACCACGGGGTGACCAGCCCCTCCCCACCCAGCCCCACCCCTCCCACCCCCCACCCAGCCCCACCCTCCCCACCTAGCCCCACCTTCCCCACCCAGCCCCTCCCTACCCAGCCCCACCCTCCCCACCCAGCCCCTCCCCACCCTCCCCACCCTCCCCCTTCCCACCCAGCCCCTCCCCACCCAGCCCCTCTGGATGCACGACGGACGGACAGACAGACACAATAATCCCCTGTGGGCTGGTGTAACCAGGAGGTTCCTACCAGTACCAGATAATCCATCTCCTTCGCGTACAATACAATGCGTGTCTCCGCGTAAAACAAAAAAAAACCCCATAAAATGACTTCTTACACAACCGTTACGACACAGAGGGCATTCCGCGTCTCATCGTCTTGTTTACATTCTATGCGGCCCAGCGCATTCATTGTTGAGTTTCGCATCGCTGTCACATTTTGCGTCAAACTAGAACCCGCGTAGCGTAAAGCGCGGGAGGTGACCTCGTCAATAAACACGTTGCCAGCTCACCGGCATTGTGGCTCAATCGACAAGATCCCGACTGCTGCTGCTGCTGATGATGAGACACCGAACGTTGAACCCAGCCCTTGTCAATAAACACGTGCCAGCTCACCAGCATTGTGGCTCAATCGACAAGATCCCGACTGCTGCTGCTGCTGATGATGAGACACCGAACGTTGAACCCAGCCCTTGTCAATAAAACACGTTGCCAGCTCACCGGCATTGTGGCTCAATCGACAAGATCCCGACTGCTGCTGCTGCTGCTGATGATGATGAGACACCGAACGTTGAACCCAGCCCTTGTCAATAAACACGTGCCAGCTCACCAGCATTGTGGCTCAATCGACAAGATCCCGACTGCTGCTGCTGCTGATGATGAGACACCGAACGTTGAACCCAGCCCTTGTCAATAAAACACGTTGCCAGCTCACCGGCATTGTGGCTCAATCGACAAGATCCCGACTGCTACTGCTGCTGATGATGATGATGAGACACCGAACGTTGAACCCAGCCCTCATCAAGTGTGCCGTACTTGGCCCTTCCCCTATCCAACCCTTAGATATACGGATGGTAGCTCTTGCAATCTCTCATTTACTTGGTACAGCTGTCGTGGCTGTAACGGTTCCACCTGAAGACGGAAGCTTGTGTTGTCTCCGAAACGTCGTGATTTTTATTTTATTTTACTTTTATTAATTTTAATGTTTTACCTACGTGACTTTACCGAAAAAACCTAAGAATACGTTGCCAGCTCACCGGCATTGTGGCTCAATCGACAAGATCCCGACTGCTGCTACTGCTGCTGCTGATGATGATGATGCTGCTGCTGATGACGATGAGACACCGAACATTGAACCCCGCTCCCGTCTATAAAGACCTGGCAGTTCACCGGCACCACTCTAAATAATAAGTCCCCGACGCTGCTGCTACTGATGATGATGATGACAGTGAATTCATAATAAAGGTTTTTGGGTCTGATTGCGTTATTTATAAATGTGTCGGAACCCTCCACCACCCGACACGGCATATCAGTAACAAATGTGTCACGTATTCTTAGGTTTTTTCGGTAAAGTCACGTAGGTAAAACATTAAAATTACCTACGTGACTTTACCGAAAAAACCTAAGAATATGAATCCTTGCAGTCACGAAAGCTTCAAATCTAGAAGAAATGTGTCACGTTTTTTCAAAGGACAAAATAATTCGCTAAAATGACAGCGAATGTTGAAATCGCTCCTTGCCGATAAACATCTGCCAGCTCACCAGCATTGTGGTTCAAGCGACAAGCCCCCGACTCTGCTGCCGATGTTGCTGATGATGACGATGATGTTGCTGATGATGACGATGATGACGATGACGTTGCTGATGATGATGACGATGATGACGTTGCTGATGTTGCTAATGATGATGACGATGATGACGATGATGACGATGACGTTGCTGATGATGATGACGATGATGACGATGATGACGATGACGTTGCTGATGATGATGACGATGATGACGATGATGACGATGACGTTGCTGATGATGATGACGATGATGACGTTGCTGATGTTGCTAATGATGATGACGATGATGACGATGATGATGTTGCTGATGATGATGACGATGATGACGATGATGATGTTGCTGATGATGATGACGATGATGACGATGATGATGTTGCTGATGATGATGACGATGATGACAATGATGATGATGACGATGATGATGACGATGTTGCTGATGATGATGATGATGACGATGATGATACACCGAATGTCGAAACCCATCCCGGAGTTGTGCTCGCACGTGGAGCCAATTGTTGCCGGCACCGCACACTCCCCGGAGCGCCGCGTGACCGGTGGGAATTTTACTGGTAGGAACCACCTGGTTCCACCAGCCCACAAGGGATTGTTGTGTCCGTCCGTCGTGCAGGGAGGGGCTGGGTGGGGAGGGAGGGGCTGGCTGGAAAGGGGAGGGAGGGTGGGGCTGGATGGGGAGGGGCTGGTCACCCCGTGGTGCCCTTATAAAACTCAACGTTTAACCTACTCACGCCGGCTTGTGCCCGCCCTCACAGTCGGGCATATTTGCGGAATACACCACGCCGCCGTTGACCCTGGCCATTGACCGAGCAACCCAACGTTCCTACCAGCTCCCTCCTCCGCAGCAGGAATGTGTTTGTTTTCTTCAGGCGGAGGGGTCGAGGCGTGAAGGACACGGCACCTAGTCTGCAGATTTATTTCACAGCATAGACACTTCTAAATCATCCAGATCGAAAACTCATTTCTTAAGAGCTGCTTTGCACGTTCAATTTGTTGTCCTTCCCCCCACACCTCCGATAAGCACGGTTGGCTACGTACAGTGCGAAAGAAGTTCACCACACGTACGTACGTGCACAAACACGGCGCTTCAGCAGAGACAGAGGCGTTCGTGCGGAATTGCACCCCCACCCGGGTTGACTGTCGGTGGTGGGTGGAGCGAGCGGGGAAGTGGGTGAGCGAGCGTGATGATGGTTTCACCAGCTGTGAGTGGGTGAGCGGGTGGGACGGTGAGTGGGTGAGTGAATGAGCGGGTGAGCGAGCGAGATGATGGTTTCACCAGGTGGGTGGGTGGGTGAGTGGGTGGGAGGGTGAGTGGGTGAGGGAATGAGTGGGTGAGCGAGTGAGATGATGGTTCCACCAGTGGTAGGTAGGTGGGTGAGCGGGTGGGACGATGAGCAGGTGAGTGAATGAGCAGGCGAGCGAGCGAAATGGTTCCACCACCAGCGTCTCCGAGCAGGATGAGGATTGTCAAAGCCAGGAGCCGGAGGCGGTGCGATGACAGCGTCTGGGTCTGGAGCGCTGCCGCTACCCTGGACGTCCACGTTGCTCCGCTCAGTTCGCACGGACATGAAAGGCGCTCCTCCGGATCCGTCGCGCGGGGGGGGGGGGGGGGGGGGGATCCGGAAGAGCGCTGGCTAAGGATTCTCTCCCTGCCAGGGCCCTGCGACCCCCTCTGCCCACCCACCAGCTGAGCGGACATTGGGGCGCCACGGTGGCTAGGAGATGTTAACTCCCTCGCCTGGTATACAGGAGGTCGTGGGTTTGATCCCGACCCTGACGCCTGCTGCTGTATATTTGGAGTTTGCGTGTCTCTCTCATCATCATCATCACGGTGGCTAGGAGATGTTAACTACCTCGCCTGGTATACAGGAGGTCGTGGGTTCGATCCCGACCCTGATGCCTGCTGCTGTATATTTGGAGTTTGCATGTCTCTCTCTCTCTCATCATCATCATCACGGTGGCTAGGAGATGTTAACTACCTCGCCTGGTGTACGGGAGGTCGTGGGTTCGATCCCGACCCTGACGCCTGCTGCTGTATATTTGGAGTCTGCGCGTCTCTCTCTCTCATCATCATCACGGTGGCTATGAGATGTTAACTACCTCGCCTGGTATACAGGAGGTCAGGGGTTTGGTCCCGACCATGACGTCTGCTGCATATTTGGAGTTTGCGTGTCTCTCTCGCTCTCCCCCAGTAAGTCACGTGGAATTTTCTCCGGGTTTTCCCTCTACACATAGAAGCAATATCACGCGTTTAGACTACGAACATTCGACTTACGAACTTTTAGGGATACGAACAAAACTGTCCGTATGTTCAGTTGCCCGTTCGGACCGAGTTGTTAGTTCAAACGCCCCGCGCAATATAGATGGCGGTGGTGACATCTACATATGCAGAACGTGAAGAACCAGTGGCATCTACATCTGCAGAATGTGAAGAACCAGCAACATCTACATCTGCAGAACGTGAAGAACCAGCAACATCTACATCTGCAGAACGTGAAGAACCAGTCGCATCTACATCTGCAGAACGTGAAAAACCAGTGGCATCTACATCTGCAGAACGTGAAGAACCAGCAGCATCTACATCTGCAGAGCGTGAAGAACCAGTGGCATCTACATCTGCAGAACGTGAAGAACCAGTGGCATCTACATCTGCAGAACGTGAAAACCAGTGGCATCTACATCTGCAGAACGTGAAAACCAGTGGCATCTACATCTGCAGAACGTGAAGAACCAGTGGCATCTACATCTGCAGAACGTGAAGAACCAGTGGCATCTACATCTGCAGAACGTGAAAACCAGTGGCATCTACATCTGTAGAAAGTGAAGAACCAGTGGCATCTACATCTGCAGAGCGTGAGGAAGCAGTGGCATCTACATCTGCAGAACGTGAAGAACCAGTGGCATCTACATCTGCAGAACATGAAGAACCGGCGGCATCTACATCTGTAGAACGTGAAGAACCAGTGGTCTCTACATCTGCAGAATGTGAAGAACCAGTGGTGTCTACATCTGCAGAACGTGAAGAACCAGTGGCATCTACATCTGCAGAACGTGAAGAACCGGTGGCATCTACATCTGCAGAACGTGAAGAACCAGCGGCATCTACATCTGCAGAACGTGAAGAACCAGTGGCATCAACATCTGCAGAACGTGAAGAACCGGTGGCATCTACATCTGCAGAACGTGAAGAACCAGCGGCATCTACATCTGCAGAACGTGAAGAACCAGTGGCATCTACATCTGCAGAACGTGAAGAACCAGTGGCATCTACATCTGCAGAACGTGAAGACCCAGTTGTCTCTACATCTGCAGAACGTGAAGAACCAGTGGCATCTACATCTGCAGAACGTGAAGAACCAGTGGCATCTACATCTGCAGAACGCGAAGAACCGGTGGCATCTACATCTGCAGAACGTGAAGACCCAGTTGTCTCTACATCTGCATAACGTGAAGAACCGGTAGCATCTACATCTGCAAAACGCGAAGAACCAGTGGCATCTACATCTGCAGTACGCGAAGATCCAGTGGCATCTACATCTGCAGAACGTGAGGAAGCAGTGGCATCTACATCTGCAGAACGTGAAGAGCCAGTGGCATCTACATCTGCAGTACGTGAAGAACCAGTGGCATCTACATCTGCAGAACGTGAAGAACCAGTGGCATCTACATCTGCAGAACGTGAGGAAGCAGTGGCATCTACATCTGCAGAACGTGAAGAACCAGTGGCATCTACATCTACAGAACGTGAAGAACCAGTGTCATCTACATCTACAGAACGTGAAGAACCAGTGGCTTCTACACCTGCAGAACGTGAAAAACCAGTGGCATCTACATCTACAGAACGTGAAGAATCAGTGGCATCTACATCTACAGAACGTGAAGAACCAGTGGCATCTACATCTACAGAACGTGAAGAACCAGTGGCATCTACATCTACAGAACGTGAAGAACCAGTGGCATCTACATCTGCAGAACGTGAAGAACCAGTGGCATCGACATCTGCAGAACGTGAAGAACCAGTGGCATCGACATCTGCAGAACGTGAAGAACCAGTGGTGTCTACATCTGCAAAACGTGAAGAACCAGCGGCATCTACATCTGCAGAACGTGAAGAACCAGCGGCATCTACATCTACAGAACGTGGAGAACCAGTGGCATCGACATCTGCAGAACGTGAAGAACCAGTGGCATCTACATCTGCAGAACGTGAAGAACCAGTGGCTTCTACATCTGCAGAACGTGAAGAACCAGTGGCATCTACATCTACAGAACGTGAAGAACCAGTGGCATCTACATCTACAGAACGTGAAGAACCAGTGGCATCTACATCTACAGAACGTGAAGAACCAGTGGCATCTACATCTACAGAACGTGAAGAACCAGTGGCATCTACATCTGCAGAACGTGAAGAACCAGTGGCATCTACATCTGCAGAACGTGAAGAACCAGTGGCATCGACATCTGCAGAACGTGAAGAACCAGTGGCATCGACATCTGCAGAACGTGAAGAACCAGTGGCATCGACATCTGCAGAACGTGAAGAACCAGTGGTGTCTACATCTGCAAAACGTGAAGAACCGGTGCCATCTACATCTGCAGAACAACTTTTAAAGCCATTCTCCGTGTCCAGTGTACCACGCAGCACAACAAGTTTGGAATCGACAGGAGTAAAGTTGTACTCGTAAACAAATCGACTTGCGAACACAAACCTCGGGAACTTAACCCGTTTGCAAGCCGAGGAGCCCCTGTATTTGGCCGACGCCATCCACATCCACGCGATGATCATGACGATGGTAGCAAGCCCCCTTTCTCTGGGCTATCATTTGCGATAGCCGGGGTTCACTTCTGACAATAAAAAGCCACGTTGCAGCTTAGTGGGGCTTTAGCTGGCAAAGTATGTTTTACTGGTAGGAACCTCCTGGTTCCACCAGCCCACAGGGGATTATTGCGTCCGTCCATCGTGCATCCAAAAATGGGAGGGGTGGGGCTGGGTGGGGAGGGGCTGGTCACCCCATGGTGCCCTTATACAACTCAACGTTTAACCTACTCACGCCGGCTTGTGCCCGCCCTCACAGTCGGGCATATTTGCGGAATACACCACGCCGCCGTTGACCCTGCAGGCCATTGCCCGAGCAACCCAACGTTCCTACCAGCTCCCTCCGCAGAAATGTGTTAAAAATACCAACACGTTTTCAGTTTATTGGCGGCGCCATGCTGCCCATTACCTCCAGAGGACAGCGCTAAAGGATTGGCGGTCGGTATCGGTCAACAGTGGTGAGCTCTTGAGGAGGAGGGGGGGGGGGGGAGTGGTGGCGCAGCGGTTAGCGCGCCCCCGCTACAAACCCCCCCTACCCCTCCGATCACGGCTATGTACGGCGCGAAAGACGTTTCACGAACAAGAACCCGGCGACCAGAGTTCGATTCCTGCCTCGTGGCCAAACAGCGGTGACGATTATAATCGAACCGCTTATCGGATTATAATTATCCGAAAGCGGTTCGGAGCCTCCCCTAGGTCGACTCGGCCTTAAGCAAGTACCCGGTGCGGTGCGAAGCAAACGTCATCAATGGGGAGACAAAGGCGGCCGGGCGTGGCGCTGGCCTCCTTACCCCTGCGTGTGCAGTGCCGACCCTCATAGGCGCTGCTCGCCAACAGCACTTGCCCCGGCAGTCTGTTGAAGGCTACACGGGGGATCTTTGTCTTGAGATAACAATGTAACGCTCTCCGCAACTTCTCCATATGGACAAAGCCTTGTATCTATAAATGGATCGCCAAAAAACTATTCAAATTCTGTGGGCCACACGGAACCCCCCCATACTACATCGACTGGACATCTGTGACACAGCGCTTCACAATTCATCGGACTCGTCCAGACTAAATAAATATTAAGATTCTGGTGAGATGTTAACTACCTCACCTGGTATACAAGAGGTCGTGGGTTCGATCCCGACCCCGACGCCTGCTGCTGTATATTTGGAGTTTGCATGTCTCTCTCTCATCATCATCACGGTGGCTATGAGATGTTAACTACCTCGCCTGGTATACAAGAGGTCGTGGGTTCGATCCCGACCCCGACGCCTGCTGCTGTATATTTGGAGTTTGCATGTCTCTCTCTCATCATCATCACGGTGGCTAGGAGATGTTAACTACCTCGCCTGGTATACAAGAGGTCGTGGGTTCGATCCCGACCCCGACGCCTGCTGCTGTATATTTGGAGTTTGCATGTCTCCCTCTCATCATCATCATGGTGGCTAGGTGATGTTAACTACCTCGCCTGGTGTACAGGAGGTCGTGGGTCTATGTATCTATGTATCTCTATGGGTCTCTATGTATGTCTATGGGTGTCTATGCATCTCTATGGGTCTCTATGCATCTCCATGCATCTCTATGGGTGTCTCCCTCCACGAGCATGCAAGTGGGAGGGGCTGTCAGCCTGCAGGCGTCAGGGCAGAGACTAACAGTGGAGTGGCAGTCCAAGGAGGGAGCGAGGGATCACGCGCGCCCAGCGAGTGGCTCGGCCGCGGTGGAGACGGAGCGACGAAATGGGATTGTTGTGCGACAAGCCGGGCGGATCACTCCGTCGGAGGCGATTCCGTGGCGAAGAGCGGTGGCGCAGCGGTGGACGCAGCCAACACCGACACCACACCGACGAAACCGGCCCTTGGGCCTTCCCCTAGGTCGACTCGGCCTCAAATGAGTAGCCTGGTGCGTTGCGGGAGAGACAAAGGCGGCCCGGGCGTGGTGCTTTGCCACCCAATCACATCACAGGCGCTGCTGCTACTCGCCAACAGCACTTGCCCCAACAGTCTGCTGAGGCTACACGGGGGATCTTTGTCTGCGGTGACTGAATCACGGGTGGTCTACGTAGGGTGCGAAAGAAGTTAGAGGTCGGGGACACGAGACCATCAACACTGAGGTCCCCCCCCTCTCTCTCTCTCTCTGGACCACAAAACGCCATACGGCCAGCGAGAAACAGCACTAAATTTCGATTTAAAGCTTTTGTGACTGCAGGGATTCATCTTCTTGGTTCTTTCGGTAAAGTCACGTAGAAGGGAAATAATAAAATAATAAAAGTAAAACTTAATAAATTATAAAATAATACAAATAAACCATAATAAATAATGTTTTATTTTTATTATTTTAATAAAACATAATAAATAATGTTTTATTTTTAATATTTTATTATTTCCTTTCTACGTGACTTTACCGAAAGAACCATGAAGATGAAACAGCACTAACTCAAGGAGTAACCGATAATACGATTTTTTTTTTTACAAAATAAAATATCCGTTATTTGACTTTAGCAAGGTATTATTTCTCTTCTCTATAACTTTATTATATTTTTATTAGGACTTTAAAAACTTGCGGTGGTGGAAGGGGGGGGGACATAGGTCGATGTTGGGGATGGGAACGGCGTGGATTGAACAACAGCTTTAGCCGAATTCCTGAAAATGAATTTATTATTTTAAATATAATAATCATTTGTAAATGATGATGATGATGCGTCATCTCTGAAGTCACAAAATGAAACAGCCGGTAAAATAGTAAACACACACTGAAGACACAATCGTCAACACACAGTGGTGATCACAAAGACACAATCGTGAGCACAAAGACACAATCATGAACACACAGTGGTGATCACAAAGACACAATCTTAAACACAGTGGTGAGCATAAAGACACAATCGTGAATACACAGTGGTGATCACAAAGACACAATCTTAAACACAGTGGTGATCACAAAGACACAATATTGATCACAAAGACACAATCTTAAACACAGTGGTGATCACAAAGACACAATCTTAAACACAGTGGTGATCACAAAGACACAATAGTGATCACAAAGACACAAAATTAAACACAGTGGTGATCACAAAGACACAATATTGATCACAAAGACACAATCTTAAACATAGTGGTGATCACAAAGACACAATCGTGAACACAGTGGTGATCACAAAGACACAATCGTGATCACAAAGACACAATATTAAACACAGTGGTGATCAAAGACACAATAGTGATCACAAAGACACAATATTAAACAGTGGTGATCACAAAGACACAATATTGATCACAAAGACACAATCTTAAACACAGTGGTGATCACAAAGACACAATATTGATCACAAAGACACAATCTTAAACACAGTGGTGATCACAAAGACACAATATTGATCACAAAGACACAATCTTAAACACAGTGGTGATCACAAAGACACAATATTGATCACAAAGACACAATCTTAAACACAGTGGTGATCACAAAGACACAATATTGATCACACAGACACAATCTTAAACACAGTGGTGATCACAAAGACACAATATTGATCACAAAGACACAATCTTAAACACAGTGGTGATCACAAAGACACAATATTGATCACAAAGACACAATCTTAAACACAGTGGTGATCACAAAGACACAATATTGATCACAAAGACACAATCTTAAACATAGTGGTGATCACAAAGACACAATCTTAAACACAATAGTGATCACAAAGACACAATATTGATCACAAAGACACAATCTTAAACACAGTGGTGAACACAAAGACACACTCGTGAACACACAGTGGTGGTCACAAAGACACAATAGTGAACACAAAGACACAATAGTAAACAGTGGTAAACACAATCATGAACACACAGCAGACACACACACGAGAGAGAGAGAGAGGAGTTTGAAGCCGGTGGGGGTAGTGGCAGAGGTCAATGAAAGTAAAACCACGAAACCGCCCGCAGGCACTCCAAGTTCATGGTGAATGCGGAGTGATTATTGATTATTGATCATCGCCGTCTCGATTTATGGAATGATAATTACTGTGTAGTCCACACGAGGCGGCCAATGGCACCACCATCACCATCACCACCATCTCCAAATCCACCATCATCTCTACCACACCATCACCACAACTAACCATCACCATCACCACCATCTCCAAAACTACCATAATCTCTACCATACCACTACCATAACTACCACACCATCAACTACATCACCATCTTCACCATCTCCAAATCCACCATCATCTCTACCACACCATCACCACAACTACCACCACCATCTCTAAACCCACCATCATCTCTACCATACCACTACCATAACTACCACACCATCAACGACATCACCATCACCACCATCACCACAACTACCACCACCATCTCTAAAACTACCACAATCTCTACCACACCATCCCCAACATCACCACAACCAAAATTAACACCACCACCTCCATCTCCACCACCATTATAACCTGCACCATCATCTCCACCATCAACGGCCCCACCACCAAAACCACCACACACACACCACACCACCACCACACTACCACCACCACCACCCATCACACATCACCACCACAACACCACAAACACACCCTACCGCACCACCACCACACACACCACCACCACAACACACCACCACCACAACCACACCACCACCCATCACCCCACCACCACAACCACACCACCACCCATCACACCACCACCACAACCACACCACCACCCATCACACCACCACCACAACCACACCACCACCCATCACACCACCACACACACACACCACAACACCAACCATCACACCACCACCACCACACACATCACTAACACACCATCACAACACACCACCACCAACCACCACACACACCACGACCACCACCACCCCACCAACCACCACCACATCACCACCACATCACTAACACCACCACCCCACCAACCACCACACACAACAACACACACCACACCACCAACCACAACAACACCACCACTTACTCTTATGGCCACAACTTTTACCCGCGCTGGGGCTTCTGACGATGGCTCGCCCCGCAACCCTGAAGGCTTCCATGGCGAAGCTGCTGCTCCGACGGTTGTTGTGGTTGTTGTTGTTGTTGTGGTTGTTGTTGTTGTATTACAAGCTGCTGCTGCTACCGTAGGTTGTTGTTGTTGTTCGGCTGAGAAGTGGTCGCCTCCACCGCCGCCGCCGCCTCCCGAATCGCAACTTTTTGTAACGAAAACTCCGTAGCCACGCCCAGTGGGCGTGGCTACGGAGAGGCAACCCGCGATTAACATAAATTAACATAAATTAACAAAAATTAACATAATGTTTAAAAAAAACTCGCGTGGATTCAAACTGCCGTTTGGAATAACCGCGCGTGGGCGTGGCCTGTTATGTTAATATGGAACAAGGGCGTGGCCTGTTATGTTAATATGGAACAAGGGCGTGGCCTGTTATGTTAATATGGAACAAGGGCGTGGCTTGTTATGTTAATATGACACGAGGGCGTGGCTTGTTATGTTAATATGGAACGAGGGCGGGGCTTGCTGGATTAGGGCGTGGCGAACCTCGCCGTGTAGACCAATGGGAAGCGAGAAAATGTTATGGTAATTCGCGAAGGGCGGGGACCGACCCCCTCCCCCCCGCCCCGCCCATTATGCTAATTAGACAAAGCGGTGACGCGCAGGAGGGAGGCCATGTTGGTCAGGGGTAACGGAGCGAGCGCCGGGCTAAACGGGCGGACATGTTTGTAGAGGGGGGGGGGTGGAGTCGCGCGTGGAGTGACGTCACAAAGCAGCAACACGTGCGTCGTTATTTACACAATATGGCCGCCGGCCGGTGACGTCACCAATCAAGTGTGTTTACCCTTCATTTCGATTTAAAGCTGTTCGTGAGTGCAGGGATTCGTCTTTTTGGTTCTTTTGGTAAAGTCACGTAGAAGGGAAGTAATAAAATAATAAAAGTAAAACATAAAATAAAATAATTCTCACGACGTTTCGGCCACAACGCAAGCAGCCGTCCTCAGGTGGAGAACAGTTCTGTCGAGAAGACAGAACTGTTCTGCTTGCGTTGTGGCCGAAACGTCGTGAGAATTATTAATGTTTTATTTATATTATTTTATTATTTCCATTCTACGTGACTTCACCGAAAGAACCAAGAAGATGAATGCCAATCATATTAGCATAGTATGATTTTTGTTTGCGTTCTGACTGCAAGTATTGTGGCTAATGCAGACATGAATCCTCGTAAAAAGGTTTCAGTTTTGTTGCCAGAATAAAGGGGAAAACCCTATTATTATATTTTGGTACTGACAAAGGAGGTCTAGTGATGTAGATGCTCACCCCGAGCACTCATTACTTTGATAGTGCAGCATTGTCTTTGAGCTGTACGCCTTTTGGCGTCCTCTGGTCGAGCACCAATTGGGTCGAGGCTCAAAAGAAAGCCGTCCTTTTGTGTGGACCAATCAGTTTCAAGGACAATGCATATATTATCATAGTGTGTTTTTTGTTTGCATTTCGACTGCAAGTATTGTGGTTAATGCAGTGACATGAATCCTTGTAAAAAGGTTTCAGTTTTGTTTGCCAGAAAAAAAAGAAAAAACCCCTATTATTACATTTCGATTTAAAGCTTTCGTGACTGCAGGGATTCATCTTCTTGGTTCTTTCGGCAAAGTCACGTAGAAGGGAAATAATAAAATAATAATAAAAAATGTGTTATTTTGTATTTTTATTATTTTTTTATTTCCCTTTTACGTGACTTTACCGAAAGAACCAAGAAGATGAAACCCTATTATTATGTTTTCATACTTTGACACTGGCAAATAAAGTCCGAATTCACGAACGCATTCTGCGCGTGATCGTCGTTCCGCGCTCGATCCGACCGCGTGACGCGCCACGAATGATCTGGCTCCATTTGAACCGTCACGTGTGTAGGCTGCGATCGTGACGTGTGTGCCCCAATGTCCAATGCGTGGTACTGGTCCGCGTAAGGGGCCGTCCATAAATGACGTCACGCGATTTTTGACAATTTGACCCCAACCCCCCTTCGTCACACGGCGTGACAAAAAGTCAGACCGCCCCCCTAAAGTATGACGTCACAAAGCTCTGCCCCCCCCTCCCCCCCAAAAAAAATAAAACATGCTTCAAATCGCTTTAAGCTATTGTCATTGTAGTGCGTGTTCAATGTGGCGCTGCACTCTGATGTTGTAGGAGAAAACATTTATTAAGAAGTCTATTTAATGAAGTAGAACGTGTTGTCTATATTTATTTAAAGTTGCGCATTTTGATGTGACGTCACATTTCTCACCCCCCCCCCCCCTCGTCACACATCGTCACAAATGTCTGACCCCCCCCCCATGTGCGTGACGTCATTTATGGACGGCCCCTGACGTCGCTCGTGTACGTCTCTTGAAGGTGGCACGCCGTTGAAAAGTGTCCACTCAGCGCGACCGGTTGCACGCGACCGGTTGCACGCGGCCGGTTGCACGCGGCCGGTTGCACGCGACCGATTGCACGCGAGCGGTTGCACGCGAGCGGTTGCACGCGACCGGTTGCACGCGACCGGTTGCACGCGGCCGGTTGCACGCAGCCGGTTGCACGCAGCCGGTTGCACGCGACCGGTTGCACGCGAGCGGTTGCACGCGACCGGTTGCACGCGGCCGGTTGCACGCGGCCGGTTGCACGCGACCGGTTGCACGCGACCGGTTGCACGCGACGGATAACGGCTCTCGCATCCATCCGACACACGACAGCAGGAGCAGAAGTCAAGGTTTGTGTTTTATTACAACAAGAACATGATTACAGATAAAAACTATCATATAACTGCCTTTCAAGTCCAACACGTTATGTGTTTTCTCTTATTTTCAGTGTTTACCCAAGAAGGAGGAAAAAAAAAATATTAAGTTGCAAAATACAAATAAAACTTTTATTTAAATTTTTAGTGTTTAAAGATTAAAAGTGTGGAGAGACACTCTCTCTAGCGTGATGCGATCAACTCAAAACTGCAATTGTGATACGTGGCCTGCCGCTGTACGAAAAGTGAAGGCCACTCACTCCCCGTTACCATGGAATTATACAACAATAATGAAACCACTGCTGGATTGAAGGCCTCCTACAATCCGTGTCGATCATGGGGGTTATTTGACCATACTTCACCATGCTGGTCAAAGCGGCTTGGTCAAATTAAGTGTGCGATGGAGCCAAAGACCGGTTCAGACATCGACTCGCAGTGGACGGGAATGAAACCAAACTCGACATGATCAATGGTAAGCTAGGCAACTCGGGCGTGACGGTGGCGAGATGTTAACGACCTCGCCTGGTCGACAGGAGGTCGTGGGTTCAATCCTGACCCTGACGACGCCTGCTGTTGTATATTTGGAGTCTGCGTGTCTCTCTCATCATCATCACGGTGGCTAGGAGATGTTAACTACCTCGCCTGGTAGACAGGAGGTCGTGGGTTCAATCCTGACCCTGACGACGCCTGCTGTATATTTGGAGTCTGCGTGTCTCTCTCATCATCATCACGGTGGCGAGGAGATGTTAACTACCTCGCCTGGTGTACAGGAGGTCGTGGGTTCGATCCCTGACCCTGACGACGCCTGCTGTATATTTGGAGTCTGCGTGTCTCTCTCTCTCATCATCACGGTGGCTAGGAGATGTTAACTACCTCGCCTGGTGTACAGGAGGTCGTGGGTTCAATCCCGACCCCAATGCCTGCTGCATATTTGGAGTTTGCGTGTGTCTCTCTCCGTGGCCGCGTGGATTTTCTCCGGATCCTGCGGTGTTTCCCTCCACGTTTAGAATCAATGTCACGGTGTTTAGAATATATTTGGCTGCTACAAATTTCCACGTGATGACGATAGGTCACTCTGCTGTTGAGCTATTATTTGTGCAAGGTCGCTTCTAAAAAAAGAGTTGTAGAGCTCAGTGGGCCTTTCAGTTTTAATTTAACCGGATGGGACTTTAGTTTCAAGAATCGATATCAGCGCTGGACGGAGGCCTCCACAAGCCGTCGGGATCCGATCTCATCGTCGCTCCATCTCCACCGCTGGCAGATTGGTATCATCACAAGACCGCCAGAGAGAGAGAGGGGTAGGGGGGGTGGTGGTGGTGGTTGAAGGACAACCGCGCGCCACACCACCGAAAAATCGACGTCGAAATCCCTTCGCGCCGTTACGTAGACGAACCGTGCCTGGACGTTGGGCAGGGTCCCATGGGAAATTGGACCAGGACCCGATCCAACGTCAAAACCGCAACAATCCACTGCTCCCACGGGCTTTGTAGCATGGAACTCCCCAACAGACTCCATGTGGGCAAGGCAACTGCGGACATCTTGGATAGGTTTGTGCCCAAAATGGTGAACGGAAAAAAAAAATGTCCGGTTTTGTAGTGTTTTACCGATATACCGTTCCTCGGGGCACAGCGGCGTGGAATTGACACGGGCGACAGCAAGTCGGCGAGAGAAAGCAACAAAAAACCACGCGGGCAGCCGCTGACCCCCCCCCAACCCCCGGGGGGTTAACAACGACACAAGCGGGGCGCACTTCCCGCACTCGTTCATATACATATATACAGTACACAGTGCGGTACAGCCAACCAACACCACCACCACCACCGAGGGCGGAGGAGGCGGAGAAGGGGATATGGAATCAGTTCGCGTAGCAGGCGGCTGGCTGGGGGTGGACCGTCGCGACGTGTTGCCGTTGCAGCCGAGAGCATCACCCGGCAGTGGATCGACCGTGACTTCCTGCCGCCACCAATGATGATGATGACGATGACGCACGCACAACTTCTTTCGCAGCCATCACGCAGCCAACCCGTGTTCATCGGGAGGTGCGGTGGAGAAGGGGGGGCTAGGCGGGGAAGGACAACAAACTAAACACGGCAATGATGACGACGATGTCAGAGCGCCGCATTTACACCAAAACCGTGCGGCTTCTGCGGGAATTGCCGCACGCGCGATATGTCTTCAGTACTATGTACAGCTCCATCCGCGGACCGCAGAGCCGCCCACGCAACTCGCTCAACCGACCCGCACGACGGACGTGATATAGGTAAACGTGCGTACGCAGACGCCGACCGGCAGAAAAAAAAAACCCGATATTATTCGTTACTTGGCGAGCGTAATTAATTGGGGGAGGGGGGGGGGCGATAGATTCCAGAGTGCCCGATATTGTTGACCCGACCAAAATTCCGCGCGTGATGGCTTGTGTCTTGAGAAATACGATTTCAGTGTTAAGGCAAGGGGTCATGGGGGGGGGGGGGACACGCTATGGGCTGACTGGGCCGAATGCAAAACCCCACCTTCATTGCAAACTGATCGTGTGGTGTGCGTGTGTGTCGCTCTCGGTGCTACAGACGAAAACGAATTGTTTTACTTTTACACTGGGAGTCGGGCGGGGTGGACACAGACAGAACGAAGGTCGATTTGTTTTTGAAAGCGGGACCGCAACAACTTTGTGGAACGCAACTTGTAGCGTCGCCCCGGGGGGCATGGGCGCAGCAAAACGGATAAGACGGAGGGACGCGTGAACCGCCACGAGCCCAAACAGTAATTCGACAGCTCCAGTTAAGTGCGACTCAACCGTAACAACCATGATAGCACAGTAACCATTAAATATTGCTGCAGGCAGCTCTCGTTTATCTGGAGTAATGGGGGGAGGAGCGGGGGGCGGTGTTGCAAAAATAAAATATAAGACGTCAATACAAAACATTCGTACGGCAGGGTTAAGCATTATTGTTTGTTACCTGCGTAGCGTGCATGTACGTTCAACCTCGTTCGCACCGTACGTAGCAGAGCCGCGCTAATCGGAGGAGAGCGAGCGTGGGGGGGGGGGGGGGGGGGGGGGCCGGGGTGGAAATGAACGATCGTCGGCTGGAGAGGGGAGAATGCGTCGCCTGCAATTTTTGAAAATCCGCGCTCACGAGCCAACGGGGCTTTCGTTCGCCGACGCGTTTGCAGTCGAGCTCACGGCCAAAGCTCTCGACGAGGGGCGGGCGGCGTTGAGTTGGACGCGAGTCGCGGCGCACGATGATAACGTCGGCTTGTTTTTTTTACTTAACGCAAGAGCGGTCGGTTAAAAATCTCAAACCGGGACACAATTGAGAGTTGACCCGTGGTGTAAGGTCGCGGCGGCGATAGGCATCAAAACCAGCGTCGCGATAAACTATGATTTCTTTTTTTTTCCACGAGCACGGTCGACCCGTGTCATTCCTACGAAGGTCGCACACATCCCACTTGCATAATCAACACTGCCAACAACAACAAGAATCTCGCACGGGCTCGTGACTTGCCCTCGTCGGGGGTAGGGTCAGCAGGCACTGGGGGTTCAACTCCCCCTGGGTCTCACGGCCCCCTAAACCCGCGGGTGGGCGGGCGGGCAGGCGGGGCGCTTGTTAAACTCCCGCGGCTCTCATTGCACGTTGCGTGTACGCACGTTCAAATTCTTTCGCACGCCACGTAGCCGACCGTGCAAATCGGGAGGTGTTTTACCGGGAGTTTAGCCGTGACGAGTTTTGGCATCGAGGCGTGGGGGGTGGGGGGAGCTACGCCGTGGGGCGGAAGGTCCTCATCCAGCAGCGGAGAGATCGTGGCCAACGTGAAGTTTGTGAAGTAGAAGCCGTTGCAAAAGTAAAACTATTTTGGGGTGGCTCTAGTTGTGGTGATAGCGGTTGTGGTGGTGATAATGAGTGGTGGTGGATAGTGGTTATGGTGATAGCGGTGGTGGTAATGAGAATTGTGGTGATAGTGGTTGTGGTGATGACGAGAGGAGTGGTGGATAGTGGTTGTGGTGGTGATAATGAGTGGTGGTGGATAGTGGTTATGGTGATAGCGGTTGTGGTGATGATGAGAGTGGTGGTCATGAGAATGGTGGTGATAATTGTTGTGGTGATGACGAGAGTGGTGGTGGATAGTGGTTGTGGTGGTGATGAGTGGTGGTGGATAGTGGCTATGGTGATAGCGGTTGTGGTGATGATGAGAGTGGTGGTGATAATTGTTGTGGTGATGATGAGAGTGGTGGTGATGATGAGAGTGGTGGTGATAATTGTTGTGGTGATGACGAGAGTGGTGGTGATGATGAGAGTGGTGGTGATAATTGTTGTGGTGATGACGAGAGTGGTGGTGGATAGTGGTTGTGGTGATAGTGGCACCTGGGCCTGTCCCGCGACCTCCTGCCAGCGGAGCTTTCGACACTTCAACGCGGCCTTAACGTGCACCTAGCCTGGCGCAAGCGGCGTGGTAACATCATCAGTGTTGTTGGTGGTGATGATAGTGGTTGTGGTGGTGATGATAGTGACGATGGTGGTGATTGTGGTCTAGGTCCTGTACCCCCCCCCTCCTTTGTTGAGTTTTGTTCCAACAGAGTAACCCCCCAACGTGGTTCTGAGTAAATTAAAGTACGAATAATGAACATCAAATATTATAACCAATTGTCCATTTAGTGAGGTAATCCTAGCTAGCTGCCAATAAGTGTACAAAAAACACTCAAACTGTCGCTCTGCGCACGTGACGTCATTTGTTCGCACTCACTGGTTGCTCACGGCAACCACGTTGCTTACGATCGGGCGAGTCTGGAAGGGGTCTTTTTACTCGTCGTTCTGGGTTACCGCATGGATTCAAATTGTATCGCCAAGTTATATGTTTACATTGGCAGATTCATCGACGCGCCTGATTATCTTACCGACGTGCTCTCGCGCACGATACAATTTCACGCGTTCCATCAATCGCCCCACGTGACCCCCCCATCGTGTCCCCGTTTAAGATAAAAACAAAATAACCGAGAGGGGGTTTGCAAAGCACGCTGCTTGGCGCTCTCCCTTCACCGAGTTCACAACACCGGCGGTTCCCCTCCGCCGTGCCACGGCGAAGCTGAAACCGATGAGGTTCCAATGGTGAAGCTTAAACCGTCGGCGTCGTCGCCACCGCCCCTTGAGGAGGCTACCCAACAACCAGGGGGATAATCGCCGAGTGGAGAATGATCGTCTTCATCATCGCCGTCAACATTATTACTACTACTACGACTACCACTCCACAACCGACACAAGCCGGGAGAGATTTTTAATGTACCCCCCCCCGGCAAGGATGATGAGATTTCCCCAGCAGCTAACCCTTTGAGAACCAAGAGGTTGTGGATCCTTGGGGGAAGGGGGGGAGAAAAAAATAACAACCAGAGGACAGGTGGCAACGGTGCTCGCGCGTGATGACGTTTCCCCAACACGGACGTCATCTTCACCCTGGGAGTTGACACGAGGAGGAAATAAAGCTACCGACAACTTGTTGGTGTTGCCGTTGTTGCTGTTGTTGTTGCTGTTGTTGCCGTTGTTGCTGTTGTTGTTGCTGCTGCTGCTATCGTTACCCGAGGATGCTCCGTGTGTCCCGCAGCCGACGCAAACACGCTGCGGTTTCCCCCGAGTCCACAATGTGCTTTTGTCGCCCCGCGGAAATCGTTTAGAATCGGCGATAATTCTTTTTTTAAAAAAGCTCTCTTGCAAAACGAACCCAGCAGAAGGGAACGGCCGTCACCTACCACCGCACGGGCACGTACGCAACGCGACGACCGACCGCGCCATGCACAGCAGGGGGGTGAGGGGTCAGTGGGTCAGATCTGCGACGTTTTTTCGACATCAGCTTATTGCTCGGGGGGGGGGAAGGGGGCCAGGATAGAAAAAAAAAACAACAAAAACGGCGACGACAACAATCGAGAGATTTGGTTTTTTTTCCACCATCGACCCGACGACGAATCGGAAGTTTTGGGGAAAAATCCGCGCGGTGTCGCGGATTTGGGGGGGCGAGGGGGGCTCTCAGCGTTGCCAAAGGTTTCGACGCGTCTAAACGCGCGCGGGAATATTACAGAAGTAGCAGGGGGTCCCCTCCTTCATCTCGACAACGAGCAGCGTCGTCGTCATCATCAGTGCTGGCTCACCACCACCAATAACAGCCGCCATTCGCCACCGAGTGGCAGTGACGTCACCGCGGCGCTTGTGCCAGGCCAGGTGCACTTTGAGGGTCAAAGTGCTGGCTCGACACGCACGCACGCGTGCATCCCGTCAAGGACGCGTGGAGGTATTCTCCGGATCGTTGATACGGTTCCGGGCGATCAAAGACAGCCGAGCGACGCGCACAAGACTCCCAGCGGAAGGATGCCGCCGTCATTCGTGCGCTTTGCTGTGACGCCACCAGCGTGCAGAGAAAGCCAGCCACGTGCACAGAGACGAAGACCACTCCCGGCATATCCTTAACAGGCTGTAGGGGCAAGTGCTGTTAGCGAGCACCTGTGAAGGCTGGCACGGTACCACGAGGGGGTGGGTGGCCAGCAACCAGTGGCGATGATTTCACACACCTGGTACTAATTCGAGGCCGAGTCGACCTAGGGGAGGCCTAGGACTTGGGCCAGGTTAATCGTCACCGGTGTTGTCCGCGAGCGGGAATCGAACTCGGGTCGCCGGCTTCGTGGCGCGGCGGTGCCAACCGCTACCATCGCCGCTCCCCGCAGAGACATCCTAGGACGTGCTCGCGATCGCGCTGCCCCGTCAGCGATGGAAGGACAGCCGGGAGAGACAGGGACGCAGAGAGAGACGCAGAGAGAGACGTCCGGATGGATGCTACACCGCGCACGCCACCGCCAAAAGATGGCGAGAAAGACGGGGGGAGGGGGACGGGCAGGCACAGAGGGGCCACACGAAGGGCTGTCTTCCACGGCGGACCAAGCGATGGACCCCATCATCATCAACGTCGTCATCATCATCATCAGCATCGTCGTCGTCGGCGGTGGTGTCGCCTCACCGAGGAGGAAGCGTGGGGAGACACCCCCCCCCCCCCCCCACCGGATCAGATCGTTTGTTGTGTTTTCTCTCCGTCGGCCGGCGGGCCAGACGGACCGAGCCAGAGGCCGAGACGCAGAGAGGCAAAGAGAGAGAGACACACAGACGGTCTTCCGCGAGCGAGCGGGCACGCGAGCTATCGACTGACCGATTAACCGATTGATTGACCGATTGATTGACCGGCTGATCGACCGATTGATTGACCGATCGACCGACCGATTGACCGACCGACTGATTGACCGATTGATTGACCGACCGACTGACCGATGGACCGACCGACTGACCGATGGACCGACCGACTGACCAATCGACCGACTGATTGACCGACCGACTGACCGAGCGAGCGAGCGACAGACTGAGCCGCGCCGCACACCGCCGCTCGCCGCTTTATTTGTTTCCCAGCTCCTGCTCGAGCTCCATGAGCTTGCGCGACGTCTTGATCTTGTTGGCGACGTCCTGGCCCTGCGAGAAGAGGCGCTGGCGCTCACGGAACGGCAGCTTCTCGGGCATCGGGCTCGGGCGCTCGCCCGCCTCTCTGCGAAAGAAAGAAAGAAAAAAAACACGGAGAAAGTTCATCTTCAAGCAGGACGGCTGCTTGCGTTGAAGCCGAAACGTCGTGAGAATTATTTTATTATATTTTATTTTTATTATTTTATTACTTCCCTTCTATGTGACTTTACCGAAAGAATCCCTGCAGTCATGAAAGCTTTAAATCGAAATTTAACGGAGAAGGTTTATTCAACCAATTGGATTCACACGCTCCAGACGCCAACGGCGGTTTCACTGTCACGCGCTCGGGGTGGCCGGGGAGGGAGCTTCTGTCACACCGCCTACAGGGACCGGTTTGCCCTCCATGCCTCTCGGACGCCCTGACCCCCCCCCTGCGATCGCCATTGCGTCGTTTCTCCGTTGTCGGCCCCTCCCCTCCACCTGCAACACCGCCCCATCGCCCCCCCACCACCTCCACATTCGCAACGCTCGACTCTTTAACCTGCCTTCGAGAGGCACTTCTCAAAAGATCTATTTTTGATGCTCGACTTCTACACGGCGGATCTTCGAGCTGGGCTCCCCGCGCGTTACCGGCGATCATCACCGCCATTCTGTTTTATTACATCACTTCGGCGGGTTTAAGTGATTTTAAGCGGCGCCTCCGACTTCACTGTCGCCGGGTCGGCATGCCCCTCCCCCCACCCCCCAAGTTTTGCGCCATCAAGCGAGACGCTATTGCAGACGTCGCAAACACATTTCCTCTGCACGTGGCCGCTTCCCCCGTATAGGCACAGTTCCTAAACTAAACTATTTATTTCGATTTAAAGCTTTCGTGACTGCAGGGATTCATCTTCTTGGTTCTTTCGGGTAATGTCACGTGACTTTACCGAAAGAACCAAGAAGATAAACTATTTTTATTTCACCAGCCCAAGGGCCACAACCGAGCTGCCATTTTAGCGTCTTTTGCAGAACAGACCCTGGGCTATCACGAACGATAGATGAACGAAGTGCCTTATCATCATCGTGTGGAAATGCATAGCAGCCAAACACTCTGAACGCGTGATGTTGATCCTCAATGTGGAGGGAAAAACCGGAGGAACCGGCGAAAAAATCCATGTGACCACTGGGAGCACGTGCGCTCTGAATACACAGCAGGCGTCAGGGTCGGGATCGAACCCACGACCTCCTGTACACCAGGCGAGGTAGTTTACATCTCCTAGCCACCGTGATGATGACGAGAGAGAGAGAGACACGCAAACTCCAAATATACAGCAGCAGGCATCAGGGTCGGGATCGAACCCACGACCTCCTGTATACCAGGCGAGGTAGTCAACATCTCCTAGTCACCGTGATGATGATGAGAGAGACACGCAAACTCCAAATATACAGCAGCAGGCATCAGGGTCAGGATCGAACCCACGACCTCCTGTATACCAGGCGAGGTAGTCAACATCTCCTAGTCACCGTGATGATGATGAGAGAGACACGCAAACTCCAAATATACAGCAGCAGGCATCAGGGTCAGGATCGAACCCACGATCTCCTGTATACCAGGCGAGGTAGTTAACATATCTCCACTAATTATAATTGTCATCATCATCATCATTAAGCTTGTTAATTTTTACAAAAATCATCATCCTCAATCAGGAAAGCCTCACCTATTGTCAAAACTGTTTCACAGGAGGTTCTTAAGTACTACTGTGTGCCAGTTACGTACCCTGGGTACTCGAATATATTGTTGTGTACTGTGTGTACTGCTGTGTGTGCTGAGTGTACTGTGCCCCACGGTGCGAGCTGTTTGTCTTGGTGTAATGTGCACGTAGTGTGTTGCGTGTGCTGCGTGTGTGTGTGTGCTGCAATTGTGAGCTGCACTTGTGCTGCGCTTGTGAGCTGCCTGCGTGAATGCGTGTTGCATGTGTGCTGCGTGTGCTGCATGCGTGCTGCATGTGTACGTGTGGGTGCTGCGTGTGCTGCGCATGTGCTGGGCATGTGCTGCGTGTGTGCGTTCTGCGTGTGTGCGTTCTGCGTGTGGGCGTTCTGCGTGTGTGCGTTCTGCGTGTGTGCTGCGTGTGTGTGTGCTGTGTGTGTGCTGCGTGTGTGCGTTCTGCGTGTGTGCGTTCTGCGTGTGTGCGTTCTGCGTGTGTGCGTGCTGCGTGTGTGTGTGCTGTGTGTGTGCGTGTTGCGTGTGTGCATGCTGCGTGTGTGTGTGTGTTGCGTGTGTGCGTGCTGCGTGTGTGTGTGCTGTGTGTGTGGGTGTTGCGTGTGTGCGTGCTGCGTGTGTGTGTGCTGTGTGTGTGCGTGTGTGCGTGCTGCGTGTGTGTGCTGTGTCTGTGCGTGTTGCGTGTGTGCATGCTGCGTGCTACGTGTGTGCGTGCTACGTGTGTGTGTGTACATGCTGCATGTGCTACGTGCTACGCGAGCACTCACGGTTTGCTCTGATTGGTGCGACGCTCGCGTGGGTCGCGGTAAACCTCCTGGGAGCCGATGACGCCGGGCGTCCCGCCGGGCCGGTACGTGTTCATGCCTGCAGACGCACACCGCCGGTAACAAAGCCACGCCACTAACCGCTAGCAACACACCACCACTACTAACCACACCCCACCACTGCTAACCACACACCACCACTGCTAGCCACACACAACCACTGCTAACCACACACCACCACTACTAACCACACACCACCACTGCTAGCCACACACCACCACTGCTAGCCACACTCCACCACTGCTAACCACACACCACCACCGCTAACCACACTCCACCACTACTAACCACACCCCACCACTACTAACCACACACCACCACTACTAACCACACACCACCACTGCTAACCACACTCCACCACTACTAACCACACCCCACCACTACTAACCACATACCACCACCGCTAACCACACACACTGCCAGTGATACAACCATGCCACCAACCACTAACCATACAAACAACTGGTAAAAGCCCACACCACTTACCGCATACACAAACACTACACACACCTGTTGACACACCCATACTAAACACATCCACGCTACAACACTTACCACACAAACACTATGCACACCTGTTAATGCACCCACGCCCACACTACACACACAGAAAGACAAAGATCCCCCGTATAACCTTAACACACTGTTGGGGCAAGTGCTGTTAGCGAGTAGCAGCACCTATGAAGGCCGGCTTGGCACACGATTGGGTGGGTGGCCAGCACCACACCTGACCTCCTTTGTCTCCCCAGTAGCGATGTTTACACGCCGCACCAGGTACTCATTAGAGGCTGAGTCGACCTAGGGGAGGGCCCAGGACGGTTTAGATAATCGTCATTGGTGTTGGCCGTGAGCGGGAATCAACCTTGGGTTGCCGGGTTCATAGCGCAGCGTGCTAACCTACCACGCCACACACACACACCCGTTAACACCCACACCACACACACACCCTCGTTAACACCCACACTACACACACACACCCGTTAACACCCACCCTACACACAGCCACAACTTCCGCTAGCTCACAAAAGCTCTACACACAATTCAAGACGTCACCGTGGACAAATTTGTCGGTGAAACCACCGCCACCTCATCGCCACCACCACTTCCGCTCGCTCGCTCGCCCGCCCACTCGCCATTCAAAATGCCAATTCTAGATGTGAAGCTTTCGTGACTGCAAGGATTCATACTCTTAGGTTTTTTTTCGGTAAAGTCACGTAGGTAAAAAATAGAATTAAAATTTATAAAAGTAAAATAAAAAATCATGACGTTTCGGAGGCAACACAAGCTTCCGTCTTCAGGTGGAACTGTCACAGCACGATTGCTGTATCAAGTAAAGATACAGCAATTCTTACTTGATACAGCAATCGTGCTGTGACGGTTCCACCTGAAGACGGAAGCTTGTGTTGCCTCCGAAACATCGTGATTTTTTATTTTACTTTTATTAATTTAATTTTTTACCTACGTGACTTTACCGAAAACATCTAAGAGTACAAAATGCCAATGTCGAGGGTTTGCTGGCCAAGAAAGGGAGTGAGTGCAGTTTTTCTCTTCCTCCTCATCTGTGCAATGAGCAGTCTACAGTGGGTTTACTCCATATATAGGCCATAGTTTGGGTTGCTCACTCACCCACCCACTTGCTCGCCCACACCCACCCACTCGCTCATCCAGACCCACCGACCCACTCGCTCGCTCATCCAGACGCCCACCCACCCACTCACCGAATCATCCAGACCCATCCACCCCCTTACCTAACCACCCAGACCCACCCACCCACTCATCAATATCCACCCACTCACGCACCCAGACCCACTCCACTCACGCACCCAGACCCACTCACTCACGCACCCAGACCCACTCACTCACGCACCCAGACCCACCCACTCACGCACCCAGACCCACTCACTCACGCACCCAGACCCACTCACTCACGCACCCAGACCCACTTCACTCACCCAGACCCACTCACTCACCTCGCTCACCCAGACCCACTCACTCACGCACCCAGACCCACCCACTCACCCACCCAGACCCACTCACTCACGCACCCAGACCCACCCACTCACCCACCCAGACCCACTCACTCACGCACCCAGACCCACTCACTCACACACCCAGACCCACCCACTCACCCACCCAGACCCACTCACTCACCCACCCAGACCCACTCACTCACGCACCCAGACCCACCCACTCACTCACCCAGACCCACTCACTCACCCAGACCCACTCACTCACCCAGACCCACTCACTCACCTCGCTCACCCAGACCCACCCACTCCCCCACCCAGACCCACGCTCTGACCTCACCCACCCAGACCCACTCACTCACTCCCCCACCCAGACCCACTCACCCACCCAGACCCACTCACTCACCTCACCCACCCAGACCCACCCACCCACTCACTCACCCAGACCCACTCACGCACCCAAACCCACGCTCTGACCTCACCCACCCAGACCCACTCACTCACTCACCTTGCTCACCCAGACCCACTCACTCACCCACCCAGACCCACTTACTCACCCACCCAGACCCACTTATTCGCTCACCCAGACCCACTTATTCGCTCACCCAGACCCACTCACTCACGCACCCACACCCACTCACTCACCCACACCCACTCACTCACCTCGCTCACCCAGACCCACCCACTCCCCCACCCAGACCCACGCTCTGACCTCACCCACCCAGACCCACTCACTCACTCCCCCACCCAGACCCACTCACCCACCCAGACCCACTCACTCACCTCACCCACCCAGACCCACCCACCCACTCACTCACCCAGACCCACTCACGCACCCAAACCCACGCTCTGACCTCACCCACCCAGACCCACTCACCCACCCAGACCCACTCACCCACCCAGACCCACTCACTCACTCACCCACCCAGACCCACTCACTCACCCAGACCCACTCACCAACACCGCAGGTCACCTCACTTCTTTCTGCTTCTTCCCTCGCACCGCTCCACTTTGCAATTCCCTCCTCTCATCATCATCACCGTCACCATCACCATCATCGTCTCCTCCCCCACCCCAACCCCAATCTCTCGCGATAACAACCTCGCTCAGTTCACGTCACGCGTTACACACTCTTACCACCTCTCACGCAACTTTGCTAATGTGCGCTGTGCTGTTGCCGCCCCGCCTGGGCGACGCATGCTCCTTCGGCGGTCGTGAATTTCAAAGAAGCAAAACCATTCCGGTGCGCGGCGCGGCAGACGGGACGGGCGCACAGACGGGACAGGACTCACGGTGACGGACGGACACTCGCAACCAGGACGGCACAAAGGCAGCAGCGGGTGGCCACGGTGTCGGAGGTCACGGCGTGCGACCGTTTCTCGCGATAGCCGTTGAAATGCGTAAATTTAATTTTGCAATTTTAAAAAAAACTTTTTTTCCCCTCCCTCCTCCTGTGATTTGCTTTTGCTGTGCATGTAGCAGGAAGGCAGATTGGTTTATTTATGAAGTTATAATCCAAGTTCAAATTGTTCGGCACAAGGCAGCCAAAGCGCCTTAAAACCTTTCCAATGTTTGTAGAATGCCGACAACGCTGGTCAATTAATGCGAACAAAACATCGCCGTGGATTCGCCGTTACATTAATTAACTCGCAAATAAATGTAGCAAATCACGAATTTCACGAAGAGCAGACATTTATTTACAATGATCCATAAGAGGTCTCTTTTTTACTCAACTTTAACTACTTGAGTTTTTAAACTCAGCAATATTCCATCGGAGGGAGGGAGAATAAAACGGAAATCGGGGGGCGACCCGCCGTGCATCTCACATCGTTGGGGTCGTGGGGGTCGCGGGGGTCACGGGGGTCGCGGGTCGTCGTGGCGACCATAAACCTACAGCGAGCAGTGATTAGCTATTTCCGCACGCACGGTGGGGGGGGAGGGGAGGGAGGTTGCACCGATGAGTCCCAGAACAACTAGAATCCCTCTCCGCAGCACCTACGCATTTGCACATTTCAGGAAGACAAACACCCCCCGTATAGCCTCAACAGACAAGTGCTGTTAGCGAGTAGCACTGACCAAGGCCGGCACGGCACACGAGGGGGTGGGTGGCCAGCACCACGCCTGAGCTCCTTTGTCTCCCCGGTGGCGATGTTTACACACCGCACCAGGTACTCATTTGAGGCCGAGTCGACCTAGGGGGAGGCCCCGGACCGGTTCAGATAATCGTCACCGGTGTTGGTGGTGGCCGTGAGCGGGAATCGAACTCGGGGGTCGGCGGGTTCGCAGCGCAGCGCGCTGACCGCTACGCTACCATTTCACCGCCGTTGCAATCAACGGACTTTCGCAACTTCACCCGCCGCGGTGGCGAGATCAAATCCTGGCCGACAACCCGGCCCCCCATCGTCCCTCCGGGGGGGTGGGGGGGGTCAGAGTAAAAATTTAACCGGCTTCCTTGGAGAGACCAGCCCCCCGCAACCCACCCACCCCGCCCTCCGCCCCGACGTAGCGAAATGTGGAATGTTCAAACACCACCGGCGGCTCCGTGCTGGGACGTGCACAGGAGCTGTGCCCCGATGAATCAGAATCTTTGTTTTGACTGCAGGAGAAATCCGATGAGCCACGAAGCTCTTTTTTGCACAGATGTCCCGCTATGGGCATGGGCGGTGGCGAGCCATGGAATCAAAGCTCAATTGGGGGAATAAATCTGAGCGACCCCTTTCGCTGCGTGGAGTTATTCCCGCGTTTAGTCAACGCCACACGCAGGCCGGCCGGTAAACATCCGACATCGGGCTAATTATCCGGGGACCCGTCGGTGCACGACTTATTAGGATTGGCTTAGTGACAATCTAGAACAGTCGCAGCGAGCGCGCACACGTTCATACACACACACACACGGCGCAACGAAATCAAGGGCAGATACAAATAAAAAGTAAATCAAACACGGACACGTAAATAAAGTAAGCGAATCGTCCACGTCGATGATCTTGCTGGCTCGAACCAACGTCGGTTGACCAGGTCGTCACGTCGGATTGGGGAAGAGGCGACGACGGATTGGCAGGGAGGGAGGCAGGGAGGGAGCGAGCGAGGGAGCGAGGCAGGGAGGGAGGGAGCGAGCGAGGGAGCGAGGGAGGGAGGGAGGGAGCGAGCGAGCGAGGGAGGGATGCGAGTCTGGAAAGCCGGGTCAACTCACGAGCCCCTGGTCGGTCGCGCGACCAAAATCTGCTCTGGAAATCGTCGCGCTAATTTAAAAAATGTGCCACCCAGCGACACACTTGTCGACGTCTGGGCGAGCAGCTGAGCGACAAGGAGTTTAGCATCACAACGGCCAAATCCGAGTCGCGCAAATCTGCCGCGCGAACGAGCGTCTCCGCTGCAAGTTAACGGGTCATAATCTTAGTTCTTTCGGTAAAGTCACTCAGGTAAAAAATGAAATTAAAAAGAATAAATAAATTATTATTATTGTGTTTTATTTATCTACGTGACTTTACCGAAAGAACTGAGATCATGAATCCTTGCAGTCACGAAAGCTTCAAATCTAGAGTTAACGGGTCGTGGCAACCGCCGCTCCCGACTCGATTGCCGAGACGTTGAGTTGCGTACGAATCCACGGGTTGCGCAACCGATTGCGAAGAGGCGTAGACTCCGGCTTCAGGGAAACGCCCCCGAGGGACGGGGGTAGAGGGGGGGGGGATCGCGACGTTTGTGATGGCAGGCGGTCACAGCTCGCATGCACGAGGCGGCTGGGTGCTTTCATCGGTAAGAATAACAATTTAGAACATTTGGATCTTTGTCTTTTTATCGCGCGAGGCATCCTCTCTCAGCATGCAGAACTTCATTTCAGAGAAGGGGGCAAGATGCTGTGATGTGGCTTAACCCAATTAACCAATTTGTGGGTATTTACACCATTGGAATCGACACCTTTTTTTTACAAGGAGTCATGTTTGCATTGACCACAACACCTGCATTCCGACTGCATCCGCGAAATAACGGGGGTGCGGTACAGACACGGGAAAGTTGCGAACAACGGCGGAGACACCCAGCTGCCTCGCGACGGGAGAGTGGAAGCAGATGAGTTGAGGAAAGCTGATGAGTTAATCGGTCGCAGACACGGGGGGTTGCAGATGATCCGACAAAGCAATTTAATCCATCAAGCAAGCCACAAGCAAGCCGCAAGCAAGCCACAAGCAAGCCGCAAGCAAGCCACAAGCAAGCGAGACAGACAGACAGACACACAATCACAGACAAGCAAGGCGTGTCCTTGCATAGAACACACACACACACAGAAGCGGGGTACAGACACGGACACACAGACTAGAGTCACACGTACAGACAGGCTCGCACACAGACACACGTACAAGCCACTAGCACACACAAGACACTCACACACAGTGCCTCACTGCTCACACACACACACAAAGAATAAGAGCCCCCGTGTAGCCTTAAAAGACTGTTGGGGCAAGTGCTGTTAACGAGCACCTATGAAGGCCGGCACGGCACACAAGGGGGTGGGTGGCCAGCACCAAGCCCAGCCGCCTTTGTCTCCCTAATGGTGATGTTTATACACCGCACCAGGTACTCATTTGAGGCTGAGTCGACCTAGCGAAGGTCCAGGACCAGTTCAAATAATCGTCACTTGTGCTGGCAGTGAGCAGGACGAATTGAACTCGGGTTGCCGGGTTCGTAGCGCAGCGAGCTAGTGAACTAAACCGCTACACCACCCACACACACGCGCACACCGACTCACACACACACGCGCACACTGACTCACACACACACGCGTACACCAACTCACACACACACGCGCACACCGACTCACCCACACACACGCGCACACCGACTCACACACACACACACACCAACTCACACACACACCGAATCACACACACGCGTACACCGACTCACCCACACACACGCGCACACCGACTCGCACACACACACACACCAACTCACACACACACGCGCACACCGACTCACACACACACACACACCAACTCACACACACACACACACCAACTCACACACACACCGAATCACACACACACGCGCACACTGACTCACACACACACGCGCACACCGACTCACACTCTGACAAGCCATACTCGCAAAAACAAGCCAAGTCACAACCCACGAACAGACAGCAACAACAACTGCCGTTGACAGACAACAACCCCCAGGGGCCATGCACGCACGCACGCACGCTCTCATTCAAGCCACTCGCTCGCTCGCACAGAGAGCCACGCGCACAGCCAAGGTGCGGCCTTTCACCTTGCGAGTTTCCAGGCGAAGCATAGGTGAGCAGCAGCGAGGCCGGCGTGCCGCGGAGCTGCTGGGCCGCCGCGGCGCCGACAGCGCCGCGGCCGACGCGCGCCAGGTCGGCCATGCTGCTGGAAGCCGCCACCGACGGCGCCTGCCTGCCCAGGCCGGCCGCCCCCCCCGCGGCCGACGAGAGCGCAAAGCCGTCCGACACGGGGCGCGGCGGCCGGGCGAGCGGCGGTCGGCGCGTCGTCACGGCGCCGCCGCCGCCGCCCGGCTGCTGCTGCTGCCAGCGCAGGGGGGCGGCCGCCGCCGCCGCCGCGGGGTTAGTGCGAGCGTCTCTCGTCTTTGCAGAGTCCTCCTCCTCCTCGCCGTCACCGCACCGCACCAGCATGGCTCTGTGCACGACGTCGCCGCCTCCGCCGATGCCGCCGATGCCTCCGCCGATGCCGCCGCCGATGCCCGTTCCGCCTCCGCCGCGAGGCTTACTCTGCTGGGACGGCGCCGGCGGAGACGCGGCGGCGGTGGTGGCGGCGTAGGCCGCCGTGGATGTCCCGTCGTCGCCGCCGCCGCCGTTGTTGTTGCCGGGACCCAGCAGGCGGCGCTCCTCCTCGTCCAGCGCGCGCCGCCGCTCCGACTCCATGTGAGCGTAGTAGTCGTCGTCGCGGCGCCGCTGGTGGTGAATGTCGCCGCCGCCACCGGCGGAGGGAGAGACGCGACCGCGTCAGGGACTAGTGCCGTGCCAACGGGCCGATAGCGGCGAAACTGGCGTTGTGCTTCCGACGACGGCCGGGAAGGGCGCGAGGCCGTTGGCGAGGAGAGTGCGTTACGCTGACGAGCGACAATTCTGGAGAAACTGGCACTATCCTTCTGATGAACGAGGGCACGAGGCTGGCGTTAGCGGGTCAGGCGCACGCGCTACACCGACGATCCCGCTGACGATCAACGAGGGCGAGGCCAGCGTTAATGAGAGCTCCGCCATGCTGGCGACGTGCTCATGATAATGATTGGTGGTGAGCATTGAGGGTAAAATACACGGACCCTACGTGCCCACCTGCATTTTTACTTTGCGTCATTTCATCGTCAAACTCTGGACCGCCGGTTTCAACGTTCGCTCTGGCGGCTTTGCTTCAGCCAATGTTGGTGAGCAGCCGCACGTGATTTTTGTATCGGAGACGGATCCTAGTTTCGGTGCCAACAACACACAGCGCCGGCATCGAGCCCACTGAAGCTAGGCACACCTTCCCAGAAGGCCGCGTGGCCAATAGGATGTGGAAATATTTTTTTCACGATGCAGACACAATGTTGTCACCCGTATATTTATCCTCGCCGGCTTTCAACAGTATCGTTGCTGTATGCATGGTGAACTTCTGTGAGTGGGTGAGTAACTGTGTGAGTGACTGTGTGAGTGGGTGAGTGACTGTGTGAGTGGGTGAGTGACTGTGTGAGTGGGTGAGTGACTGTGTGAGTGGGTGAGTGACTGTGTGAGTGGGTGAGTGACTGTGTGAGTGGGTGAGTGACTGTGTGAGTGGGTGAGTGACTATGTGAGTGGGTGAGTGACTGTGAGTGGGTGAGTGACTGTGTGAGTTGGTGAGTGACTGTGTGAGTGGGTGAGTGACTGTGTGAGTGGGTGAGTGACTGTGTGAGTGGGTGAGTGACTGTGTGAGTGGGTGAGTGACTGTGTGAGTGGGTGAGTGTGTGAGTGGGTGAGTGACTGTGTGAGTGGGTGAGTGACTGTGTGAGTGGGTGAGTGACTGTGTGAGTGGGTGAGTGACTGTGTGAGTGGGTGAGTGACTGTGTGAGTGGGTGAGTGACTGTGTGAGTGGGTGAGTGACTGTGTGAGTGGGTGAGTGACTATGTGAGTGGGTGAGTGACTGTGTGAGTGGCTGAGTGACTGTGTGAGTGGGTGAGTGACTGTGTGAGTGGGTGAGTGACTGTGTGAGTGGGTGAGTGACTATGTGAGTGGGTGAGAGACTGTGTGAGTGGCTGAGTGACTGTGTGAGTGGGTGAGTGACTGTGTGAGTGGGTGAGTGACTATGTGAGTGGGTGAGTGACTGTGTGAGTGGGTGAGTGACTGTGTGCGTGGGTGAGTGACTATGTGAGTGGGTGGGTGACTGTCTTCAGGTGGAACCGTCACAGCACGATAGCTGTATCAAGTGATACAGCAATCATGCTGTGACGGTTCCATCTGAAGACGGAAGCTTGTGTTGCCTCCAAAACGTCGTGATTTTTATTTTACTTTTATTCATTACATTTTTTTACCTACGTGACTTTACCGAAAAAACCTAAGACTATGCTAAATGGGCATGTTGTGTGCACGTGACAAACCTCGCTAATTGGCCGTTGTCGGGTGTTGGCGGGTTTAACGACACATTTAAATTTAGGCGGCTGGCCCGTACCACGCCGGGTTCACCCGGCAGGAGACCTCCAGCCTCTCACCTGCTCCTCCACCTTGCGCGTCCGCTCCTCCGCTTCTCGCTGCTGCCGCGTCCGCTCCTCCGCTTCCCGCTGCTGCCGCGTCCGCTCCTCTGCTTCCCGCTGCTGCTTCGCCCGTTCGTCTGCTTCCCTCTGTCGAGCTCGCTCCTCGGCTTCTCGCTGCTGCCTCGCTCGCTCCTCCGCTTCTCGCTGCTGCCTCGCCCGCTCCTCCGCGTCTCGCTGCTGCCTCGCCCGCTCCTCCGCTTCTCGCTGCTGCCTCGCTCGCTCCTCCGCGTCTCGCTGCTGCCTCGCTCGCTCCTCCGCTTCTCGCTGCTGCCTCGCTCGCTCCTCCGCTTCTCGCTGCTGCCTTGCCCGCTCATCCGCTTCCCTCTGCTGCCGCGCACGCTCCTCCGCCTGCTGCTGATGCTTCCGGCGCTCCTCGTCCTGGAGCTAACGCGCAGGCGGGGAGCGCGAGGGGCGGGAGAGATCAGCGGCTTTTCAACGCGTAATACACGCGCACGCACGCACACGCACGCGCGTACGTAAACGCACACATACGTCCACGCGCACACACGTTCACACGCATACACGCACGCAGGCAGCCGTACCATCCACACGAGTAGATTTATTTTTAGTAATATGCTTACCTTTCCTATACTTTGAACTCCTATCGTGTTTGTGTGTTGTGCGTGACCCCCGCCCGCCCCCCGTGCCCGTACTGGACATCTGTGGCAAAACCCGACCCTCACGGCTCATTGGATTCCCCCCGGGCGAGATGAACATTACGATTCTCCGGCTAAAGACTCTGCACTCTCGCGCGGTAACAAAACAAACAAAGATCTAAACATGAATGAAATTTCAGCGCAAAGCTGCGTCGCTGTTGGGGGGACTTTGCCGGTTTCGATTTCCGTCCGACTCCGCCCCACCGTGCCTTGCGCGCCACGCGATCGCGTACGCAACGCTCTGCACGTACGTTGAAATTATTTCTAACCGTACGTAGCCAACCCGCGCTAATCGGAGGTGTGCAGGCAGTTGGGGGGTGGGTGGGAAGGACAACAAAACTAAAACACGAGTTTCCAATCAAGGTGACGATACCAAAATACATAGCTCCCAGTGGCTTCCTTAACATCGGAAGAGCGTTCCAGACGGCCGCAGAAGCGCTAAAGGGCTCTCCTCACAGCATTGTCCGGACCACCGGCTCAAGAGCGAAACGTTTGTGTGTGTGCGCGATGGTGCGTAGTGGTGGTGGAGTCGTCGCACCAATCGGGTGCACGGATGGAAGATGGCGCGGGGGGGGGCGGTGTGGGGGAAGGGGGGGTATAAAGGATGCCGCATTCACAAATTAAAACCTCGCCGATGGATTCGAAGAGCAAACCGGTGAAAGCAAACGGCAAACAAAACAAAACCAAACGGCAAAACGAGAGAGCGAGAGGAGGCGGGAGAGCGGTGGCGGCGGCATGGCTCACGGTGGCTCCGCCAGCGACAGGCGGCACACGGGCGGAACAGAAGGCACAACAGCCCGAGCCGGTGCAACGGCACCGGACAAAGGTGAACCGCACAGCAAATAAATACGAAGCACGCACACACGCGGGAGGGCATACACACACACACGCACACACACACACACGCGGGAGGGCATACACACACACACGCACACACACACATACGCAGGAGGGCATACACACACATGCACACGCACACAGGAGGGCATACACACACACACAGGAGGGCATACACACACACAGGAGGGCATACACACACACAGGAGGGCATACACACGCACGCACGCACGCACGCACGAGGGCATACACGCACACACGCACGCAGGAGGGCATACGCGCACACACACAGGAGGGCATACACACACACACACAGGAGGGCACACACACACGCACACAGGAGGGCACACACACACGCACACACACAGGAGGGCACACACACACACGCAGGAGGGCACACACACACACGCAGGAGGGCACACACACACGCACACAGGAGGGCATACACACACACACACAGGAGGGCACACACACACGCACACAGAAGGGCACACACACACACACACAGGAGGGCACACACACACACACACGCAGGAGGGCACACACACACGCACACAGGAGGGCATACACACACACACAGGAGGGCACACACACACGCACACAGGAGGGCACACACACACACAGGAGGGCATACACACACACACACACAGGAGGGCATACACACAAGCACACACACGCAGGAGGGCATACACACATACACACACACACACTCAGGAGGGCATACACACACACACAGGAGGGCATACACACACACACAGGAGGGCATACACACACACAGGAGGGCATACACACACAAACGCACGAGGTCACACACTCACGGCATACACACGCGCACGCACAAACAAGGGCACAACACACGCACGCACAAGGGCACACACGCGCACGCACAAGGGCACACACAGACATGAGGGCATACACACATCCTGGAGGGTATACTCACAAGCACGGGGGCATACACACACACACAAGGGCATACACACATAAGCACATGCAGGCACTGACACGCACGAGGACACATACACACACGCACAAGGAGACATACACACAGACATGCAGGAGAGTATACTCACATGCAAGAGGGCATACACACACACACACACGTGTGCGCACAGACAACCACGAGTGCATACACACACACACGCACACACACACACACACGCACGCACACGCATGCACACACACGCACAAACACGCACGCACACGCACACACACGCACGCACGCACACGCAAAGCGGCTTCTCCCGGGACTAAGGCAACAAGCGTCCGTCTCACCCCGACACGCACCGGGCAGCGTGTGCATCTCCCCCACGGCTATTCGTTATACTTCTCTTCATTGACCACCCCCCCCGCCCGCTTATCTGTTGTGGAGCGACACGTGTGATTGTGTCCGCCGCCGCCGCTGCCATCTGGTGGCCAAATTTGCAAACTACATTTATTGCTTCTAGATTTGAAGCTTTCGTGACTGCAAGGATTCATATTCTTAGGTTTTTTCGGTAAAGACACGTAGGTAAAAAATTTAAATTAATAAAAGTAAAATAAAACAAAATATGAATAAAAAGTGTGCCGTTCCTGGCCCTTCCCCCCTCAACCATTATATATACGGGGTAGTATTTCTTGTGGTCTCTCATTTACTTGATACAGCTGTCGTGGCTGTGACGGTTCCACTGGAAGACGGAGGCTTGTGTTGCTTCCGAAACGCCGTGATTTTTTTATTTTGTTTTATTTTACTTTTATTAATTTAAATTTTTTACCTACGTGACTTTACCGAAAAAAACCTAAGAATAAATTTATTGCGCCAGGGATAACAATGGGCCCAATTCAGATCTTTACAAAAATATTTGTTAAGTACCAAATTGTTTTTTTAAACCGACCCAAGTTTTTCCTCCAATTAATGTGACAACGACGACAACGGGCCCAATTCAGATTGAAAGGCTGATGCACGTTTGAAGTAAATATATAAACCCCAACAGAAATCGTTACTGAGTTTGAGGGCCTGAGGATTACATCCTCGGCAGGGCCAATTCATCATAAACATCGTCACCACCACCACCACCACCCGGGGAGATTGGTGGAATGGGTGCCCTGATCTGTGCTGGGACCATCCTTCACATGGTAGTCGAGTCCAAAAGGTGGCGGCTGCTGCTCCTGATTGCTGCTGCTGTCAGGTGGAAGCGAGTCGATTGGCGACGGGATGGAACCAAAGTCGAGAATTGTGGGGAACTTCCATCGCCCAACCACGGTGAGAGAAAAACGCAAACTCCAATTGTACAGGCGTCGGAATCGAACCCACGACCTCCTGTATACTAGGCGAGGTAGTTAACATCTCGCAAACGTGGCGAGACCAGCTGCACGTCGACAGGTCTCCTCCAGACCTCCAGGAGATGAGGTGACCCACCAGAACTCCTGGAGGTTGCATTCCTACAACTTCTGCAGCCGAGGGTGTCACTGGACCTCCTCAAGACGAGATCTCCCCGGTCTAAGAGGCCGTAGTGGAACATCGTGGAGGAGGCCGATGGGGGATGGGGATGGTGGCCGCGTTGGTGACGGTGGCTGGGAAGCGAAGAAAGAGCGGGGGGGAGCTGGGAGAGGCATGCGGAGAGACAAAGACGGAGAGAGGGGTGGGAGAGCGGCGGCGGCGTCGTCACACATACCAAGTGCAAGACCGAGAGAGTCGGGAAGGCCTGCGCAGGGGGAGGGGTCAAGGATGCTCCCGGCCAGGAAAGAGAAACAGACCCCGACGGTCAAAGCGCTCGGTTAGGTGGAGGAGACACAACGACAACGCGACGGTGGCAACAACAATGCAACGACAACACAACGAACACAGCGAACACAACGACAACAACGACAACAACGACAACAACAACAATCTTCTTGGTTCTTTCGGTATAGTCACGTAGAAGGAAAATAATAAAATAATAAAAAGAAAATATAATAAATTAATTCTCACGACGTTTCGGCCACAACGCAAGCATCCGTCTTCAGGTGACGGCTGCTTGCGTTGTGGCCGAAACGTCGTGAGAATTATTTTATCGTGTTTAATTTTTATCATCTTATTATTTTCCTTCTACGTGACTTTACCGAAAGAACCAAGAAGATGAATCCCTGCAGTCACGAAAGCTTTAAATCGAAACAACGACAATGCGACAGTAACACGACGGCTGATCCACGCTCGCGCCGATGGACTACAATACCCCATCCCCCCTCCCCCCCCAACCGCGCCCCCCCCCCCCCGATTCCACCGGCACAACCGAGCCGAGCCAGCACGGTACGGGTGGTTTTTCCACTGCCTGTTTGCTGAGCCAAGCCAGAAGCAAGCGGCGCAAGGCTGATGGACTCACATGAAGGCCCCAGGAGCTATGCCACTTTCAAATCGAGGATCGAAAACTCGTTTTCTTTAGAACTGCCTCATGCGTTTAGTTTGTTGTCTCTCCCGCGCACCGCCGCTTAGCGCGGTTGGCGACGTGCGGCGCGAAACAGAGGTCGCAAACGGGTTTGGATTCCTTACCCGTACCCATACCGGACCGCACCAGGGTCGCAAACGGGTACCCGTACCTGGCCGTACCCGTACCCTACCCGTACCCGGCTGGGTACAGGTAGGGTACGGGTATCGGGTACCTGATTGCGACCTCTGGGATGAAGCCATGTTGCAGACACGGGTGGGGGTTGATTCTAGGAACTTGAATTGTGAGAAGAGACAAGACGTTGGGAAATGAGTGACAAACAGTTACTCACCAGTGAAACACGGTCTACCCGTACCCGGGTACGGGTAGCCGGGTATCGAGTAGGGTACGGGTATCGGGTACCCGGTTGCGACCTCTGGCGCGAAAGAAGTTCAACGTACACGTACGTACAAAGGGGGCGGCTGAATCTGGCCCGGGGGGCCAAGCAAGGGCCAGGGGTTTCGGGGGCCGATGACGCCGTGAGGAGGCGGCGTCACCTGACCAGTGGGGTGGGGAGGGGTGGAAAGACAAGCAGCCTGGGGCCCGTCCTGACCCGCGGCGGCCCCTGGCTTGGTACGGCCCCGGCACGGCTCAGATGTGCCAGTGGAAAAGAAGCAAGAGCTTTGCCATTACGACCTGCGTCCAGGTTTGGAAGGCGATTCACTTTCCTTTCCCGTTCCGAGGGCTACGGGGTGGCTAGGAGACGTTAACTACCTCGCCTGGTATACAGGAGGTCGTGGGTTCGATCCCGACCCTGACAATGCCTGCTGCTGTATATTTGGAGTTTGTGTGTCTCTCTCTCTCTCTCATCATCATCATCATCATCACGGTGGCTAGGAGATGTTAACTACCTCGCCTGGTATACAGGAGGTCACCGACACGCACCGACAGGCATAGTGAAGTATGGTCACACAATCCTGACGACTGACAAGGCGTGGGAGGCCTCCAATCCAGCAGCGGGCTGACGACAGGGCTGTCAAATAATTGCTGTCATTACTATTATTATCCATTGTCAAGGAGGCGTGAATGCTACCCTCATTATTATATAATTTGTTTTTTGCGATTGTTTACCAAACGAAAGCTTTACCGAGTCTCATGACACTTGATCAAGAGGGTGCTGCGACTTTACATCGGGATGTTGAGCTATGAATGCCATGAGATTTTGGCCCTCCGTGTGTGTGGAGGAAGAGCAGGAGGGGAAGGAAACCGGAAGAACCCGGAGGAAACCGAGCCATGGGGAGAGACACACGCAGCTTATAATTATACAGCAGGCGTCAGGGTCGGGATGGAACCCACGACCTCCTGTATACCAGGCGAGGTAGTTAACATCTCCTAGCCACCGTGATGATGAGAGAGAGAGACACGCAAACTCCAAATATACAGCAGCAGGCGTCAGGGTCGGGATGGAACTCACGACCTCCTGCATACCAGGCGAGGTAGTTAACATCTCCGAGCCACCGCGGAGCACAGAGCAAAGTGCCATTTACGTTCCTGACCGCCGCCACTGCACATCTGTGTAAAAAGAGCACCACAGCTAATCTCCAGGATAAAAAAGATTCTGACTCCGACACGGAGGGGGGGGGTGGAGAGACTCAGCGCTGCCATCACCTGGACGAGCCTCTCAAACCCCAAGCCTACAAACACAGCACCTGGGTCTCGATGTAAAGCTTTCGTGACTGCAGGGATTCATCTTCTTGGTTCTTTCGGTAAAGTCACGTAGAAGGGAAATAATAAAATAATAAAAATAAAACATAATAAAATAATTCTCACGACGTTTCGGCCACAACGCAAGCAGCCGTCCTCAGGTGAAGAACAGGTCTGTCGGAAAGCAAATTCCGTTGTCAAGGCGCTCTTCCCCCTCCAACCCAGCTTAAATAAACACTGGCAAGCTTGGTAGTGCCCATTCAGACGCTGTCTTTCCGACAGACCTGTTCTTCACCTGAGGACGGCTGCTTGCGTTGTGGCCGAAACGTCGTGAGAATTATTTTATAGTTTTATTTTTATTATTTTATTATTTCCCTTCTACGTGACTTTACCGAAAGAACCACGCAGAAGCACCTGGGTCATCGCAGGCAGTCCTCCCACATCCTGCCTCCCCACCGAAGGCAGGAAACCCCCTACAAGCCACGCCCACCAGGGTGACGAGGTGGCCGGCGGTGCCGGAGACGCGCCACCGTGCCACGCAACACCACCTCCCGTCCAGCGGCACACGTGGGGTGAGACTTCCCCATCCCCGCCCCCCTCGCTCCCAAACTATTTCCACATTTTCCGACGAGGCACGCCACCCGAGCGAGATTGCTGAATGGGGAGAGCGGAGAGAGAGAGAGACAGGGCAAGGGATCTACCTGCAACACGTGCGTCTCCTCCTCATGCCTTTGCTGCTGCTGCTGGTGGAAGTCTCCCGTCTGCTGGTGTTGCCACGGCAGAGGCTTTTCCTGCGTTCGCGCGAGAGACGGCCGGGCCCAATGGCGTTAACACCCCGGGCGAAGAAAATAATTTAAAAAAAATTAACCCGTAAAAACTAAGTTTTTCACTATAAATCCTTTATATGCGTGTTCAATGGGCCACAACCCAGCCCACATTGGTCTTTGAAACGGGCGGCTAGAGTCCTCTCGTCCTCTGGCTTGAGATGGCTGCCACCTATGGGTCAGATGATTGTCTGCCACCATTAAGCAATTGGTAATTAAATATTAAAAAAATTTTCCTGAAAGGTGTAAAATTTTGGAAAAATAATTTTCACGAAAATAAATTGTCATGCACAACGAGTCTGTGTGCAAAATGTCAGCTCGATTGGATCACGGGAAGTGGGTTAAAAAACGACCGAAAGATTTGCACGGTCGTAAGCGCGCAAGCAAGTGAACTTAATATAAAGGATTTAAAAAAACGCTCGTTCGTAACGTTGGCGAGCGATCAAGCGCTGCCACGCAAACCTCCTCGCTCATACTACGACAGGCGTCTCCTCTCGCTCTCATTACACTATGGAACACGATTCTTGTCCCGGGGTAGTAAGTGTTATGTTTTAATTGCTTATGCCTAAAAAGAATAGAAAATATAGTGATAGGTTTTTACCCTTTCAACTGGTACAAAAACTGACACCGTTATACAAGGCATCATGTTTGCAATAACCACAACACAAGCTGTCAAAATGCAAACAAAAAGAAACAACTCTGATGATGATAATGATATGCACTGTCTTTGAAGTTGATTGGTCCACACCCGAGACAGCTTTTCTTAGAGAAAATGGCTATTATTCCCCACAAACTTTGCTTTTGTGACCAGGACTTTATGCGAAGGAATGACACAAATGCACACCACGTTATCTCATTGAAAATAAGTACATTTCTAAACGTAACTGTCCTGGTCACAAAAGCAAAGTTTGTGAGTTATAATAGCCAATTCTGTACTTTTGAGGCATAAGTAATCAGGAATTAACACTTACTACCCAGGAACAAAACATTTTTTTTGTTACACTTTTAATTATTTAAGAGGCACCATGGTAGCTAGGAGATGTTAACTCCCTCGCCTGGTATGCAGGTCAGGGGATCTTTCCGACCCCGATGCCTGCTGTATATTTGGAGTTCGCCTGTATCTCTCTCTCCCCGTGGTTGCGTGGATTTTTCTCCCGGTCCTCCGGTTTTCCCCTCCCCATTTAGAATCGACATCACGGGTTTAGAGTGTTTGGCTGCAATACATTTTCACGCGACGATAAGCCCACTTTGGTTGTGAGCTACATAGCTCAATGGGGCCAAAATGAAAATAGTCAACTTCAAGGACAGTGCATACATTATCAGAGTTATGTTTTTTGTTTGCATTATGACCGCAGGTATTGTGGTCTATGCAAACATGACTCCTTGTAAAATAAGGTGCCAGTTTTGTTGCCAGATAGAAGGGTAAAAAAACTATTCTGAAAATAGTTAATTCGCTTAAATAGCATCACAGTTTCCGTGCGTGGGTCCGTAAAGACGCTGGTGTCTCCACGTCCGTGCGCGCGCGAGCGACGTTCACCTGCACCGACTGCTTCTGCCCTGCGGCCTGCGCCCCGATCCTAGTGCCTCCACCTCCCTCGTCGTCGTCCCTCTCTTCGTAGTCGTCGTCGTCGTCATCGTCGTCGTCGCCGCCCCGCCGGCGCAGCGACACCTCCTGCACGCGCCGCTGAAACTCGCGCTCCAGCAGCAGCTTGCGCAGCCGGTCGCTCTCCTCGGGCAGCAGCTGGTGCTGCGGCCGCGACTGCAGCGCCGCGATCTCCCGCTCCAGCATCTCCAGCTGCTGCTGCTGCCGCTGCTTCTCCTGGCGCTCGCGGGCGTCGCGCGCCCACGGCGACGGCGACAGCTGCGGGGAGCCGCTGGCGCTCTCCTCCTCGCCGGTGCCCGCGGGGGGGGGCACCAGGAAGTGCAGGTCGTGGCGCTCGATGGTGCGCGGCTGCGACTGGGGGCGCAGCTCCCTGAAGGAGGGGGAGGGGGACGGGGGGGGGGGGGCGAGTCGGCAATTGACCGAGCGTGGCGCCAGGCAGCAACGTTGATAGAACCAGCGGCGTGGAGCACTGGCGCCATTGGTAGTTGCACTAACAGCATGGACAGCGGCACTAGCAGCAACGTTGATAGAGCCGGCAGGATGGGGGGGGCAGCATCGAGCGTGGCGCTAGGGGCATCGTTCCGTGCAAAAAACATCGAAAAAAGCCCCAAGATGCCGAGCGCCGCAGTCGCCCCGAGGTGGAGGAGGCGGTGGGGGGGGCGAGGTATCACCTGATGATCGTGTCTCCTTGCGACGGCACCGCCGGCCTTTCGTGCGGTCTCACCACCGACCCCGCGCCCGCGCCACCACCGCCACCGCCGCCGGGAGCAGCGGCCCCCGCCGCTTTCCTGCGCCGCTGTCGCTCGCGCTCCTCCTCCAGCCGCGCCTTCTCCGCCTCGTACCAGCGCAGCTGCTCCTCGCGCTTGCGCTCCGCCTCGGGCCCCGCGTCGCCGCCATAGCCGGGCGACGGCAGCGACGGCGACGAAAGCGACGACAGCGACGAGGACGTGCCCCCGCCGCTCATCCCGCCCATGCCGTGCAGGGCGGACGCCGGCGGCGGAGGCGGCGGTGGCGGCGGGAGGTCCCGCGACTCGGGGCCGTACCCCGGCGGGTACCGCGTCGGAGGGGGCGGCGGAGGGAGGCCGCCTCCTTGCTGGCCACCGCCGCCGCCGCCGCCACCGCTGACGACGGGCGTCTTCCAGCGGCCCGGCCCCGTCTTGGCGGAGGCGGCGCCGCCCACGGCGATGCCGTACTGCGGCGCGCGAGCCGACAGCGCCGACTGCTCGTGGCTGGAGGAGGATAGGAGCGAGGAGGGCGGCTGCTGGCGCTGCGCTTGCTGCTGCCCGTGGTGGTGGTGTGGCGGTGGCGGCGGCGGCCCCGCCGCACGGTAGGGGCGGTCTCGCCGCAGCTCCTCCTCGGAGTGCGCCGCTCTCTGCGCGACGGAGGGCGGGAGGAGGAGAGGTTACGGTGGACGCGTGTGGTGGTTGGGGTGGTGATGATGATGATGGTGGTCGTTGTGGTGATGATGGTGGTGGTGGTTGTTGTTGGAGGTGCTGCTGCTGAACCTGGAGCGTGCCACAAAATACCCAGCACCTGCCTGGGTATTGTGCTACCAAACACTCCACACCCTCTGCTCCTCCATTGCTGATGGAGCAGTTGCTGTGTGGAAGCTACCTGGGTCTGTCGCTCCGCACAAAGCTTTGGGTGTTCTTGGCCACAACCATGCCCTCCCGACTCTATGCTTGTGAAACGTGGACCCCCTCTAATGGAATATCTGCGCTGGTTAGAAACATTCAGGCTGGCATGCCTACGAACCACCCTGGGTTTAACCAGGCTGGATTGTGTGAGGAGCTCACAAATCCTTGATCTGGACACATTCCCATCAGTGGGCTCCTCCGGCAGGCAAGGCGGCCCTGGCTGGGTCATGTAGCCCGCATGCCCAGCCACCGCATGCCCAAGCAGATTCTGTCTGGCTGGGGAGCTAAACAGGCACGAAATGGGTTGAGTGGACTTGCCGGAGATTGGTACCAGCGGTGTCAAGATCGGCCTCTGTGGAGGAGGCTCGTGAAGGACGCTGCTTACTGGGCAGTCAGATGCAGTCGTCTTTCAGCAACGACGGAGGGCAGAGGGGTGACGCTCACAACAACGAGGGGAGCGCCGGCCGGCTACACTGCAGCAAGTTGGCACGTTAGCCAACCCACAGCACCTGGGTCTGTCCCGAGACCTCCTGCCAACGAGCCTTCGACACTTCACGTGGCCTCAAAGTGCACATGGCCTGGCACAGGTGCCGTGGTGACGTCACTGTCACTTAGTGGCGAATGGCGGGTGTTGGTGGTATTGGTGGTGGTTATGGTAATGATGGCAGGTGGCATTAGCGGTGCTGCTGGTGGTTGTGGTGATGGTGGTTCCCGCTCACGGCCAACACCAGTGACAATTATCTGAAAGAGTCCTGGGCCTCTCCAAGGTCGACTCAGCCTCAAATGAGTACCCGGTGTGGTGTGTAGTAAACATTGCCTCTGGGGAGACAAAGGCAGCCAGCAGTGGTGCTGGCCACCCACCCCCTCGTGTGCCATAGGTGCCACTCGCTAACAGCACTTGCTCCAACAGACTGAGATCAGCGATCTCAGCCTAACAAGCTCCGTGCCAACCTAGCCTGGCACACGAGCTGTGGTTACGTCACCGTGGCGGTGTTGGTATGCTGTTGTTGTTGTTGTTGCTGTTGTTGCTGCTGTATTTATGTTTGCTGAACTTCTTTCGCACCGTACATAGTCAACTGTGGTAATCGAAGGTGCGCGGGGGAAGGACAACAAAACTAAACACAAAAAGCAGTTCTAAAGAAATACATTTTCAATTTAGAGCCGAGAGGCTAACACCACTGGCAATGTTGACACACCCCGCACCAGGTACTCATTTGAGGCCGAGTTGACCTAGAGCAGGCCCAGGACTGGTTCAGATAATCGTCACACCTGCGGCTGCGGCTGCTACTGCTGCTGTTGCTGCTGCTGCTGCTGTTACTGCTGCTGTTGCTGCTGCTGCTACTGTTGCTGCTGCTGCTGCTGCTGCTACTGCTGCTGCTGCGGCTGCTGCTGCGGCTGCTGTTACTGCTGCTGCTGTTGCTGCTGCTAATGTTGCTGCTGCTGCTGCTGTTACTGCTACTACTACTGCTGCTACTGCTGCTGCTACTACTACTACTACTGCTGCTACTGCTGCTACTACTACTGCTGCTGCTGCTGCTGCTACTGCTGCTACTACTGCTGCTGCTACTACTGCTGCTGCTACTACTACTGCTGCTACTGCTGCTGCTACTACTGCTGCTACTGCTGCTGCTACTGCTGCTGCTACTACTGCTACTACTGCTGCTGCTGCTACTGCTGCTGCTGCTATTGTTGCTGCTGCTACTACTGCTACTACTACTACTGCTGCTGCTGCTGCTGTTGCGTCTCACCTGCATGCCGGAGGCCGCCCAAGCGGGGGAGCTGTCTGCGGGCGGGGGTGGCAGCGTGCTGCACTCGCGTGCGTAGGTGGCTGTGGGCACCGGGTAGGCCTCGAGCGACGGCGGAGAGGGACTCTCCTGCACGGCGCACACGGCACACACGCACGACACGCATGACACACACGCACGACACGCATGACACACACACACGGCACGCACGACACGCACGACACACACAACACGCATGACACACACGCAAGGCACACACGCACGACACGCAACGGCACGGCACGCACGACACACACAACACACACAACACGCATGACACACACGCAAGGCACACACGCACGCACGCACGGCACACACACGACACGCAAGCACGGCACACACGCAAGGCACACAGACAACGGCACACATGGCAGGTAGGCGCGAGGTCAAATCTCGACACGGTTTATTGTAACCAGGTGAGAACTCGTGGGACCGGGGTAGGGGTGTTAGACTGAGTGCATGAGTGGGTGGATGGGTGGGGGAATGGGTGAGTGAGTGGGTCATTTTATCAAGTGGACGAGTGGGTAGGTGAGTGAGTGGGTCAGTGGATGGGTGGGTAGGTGGGTGGGTGAGTCAGTGGATGGGTGGGTAGGTGAGTGGGTGAGTCAGTGGATGGGTGGGTAGGTGGGTGGGTAGGTGGGTGGGTGGGTAGGTGGGTGGGTGGGTGAGTTAGTGGATGGGTGGGTAGGTGAGTGGGTGAGTCAGTGGATGGGTGGGTAGGTGGGTGGGTAGGTGGGTGGGTGGGTAGGTGGGTGGGTGGGTGAGTTAGTGGATGGGTGGGTAGGTGAGTGGGTGAGTCAGTGGATGGGTGGGTAGGTGGGTGGGTAGGTGAGTGAGTGGGTCAGTGGATGGGTGGGTGAGTGGGTCAGTGGATGGGTGGGTAGGTGGGTGAGTGGATGGGTGGGTAGGTGGGTAGGTGAGCGAGTGGATGGGTGATGTGGTGATATGTGACGATGTGATGTGTGACAATGTGATGTGTGACGAGGTGGTCACCTCTGCCTTGAGGTTGCCGGTCGACACCGACTGGACCCTGGAGGCCGGAGCGCCCGGGTACACGGGGCGGAGACCCACGCTGTCGGGGGAGTCTGCGGGGGGCGGGGGGGGGACAAGCGACGGACGAGTTCTAAGGAAGACGGAACCCTTCGTCAGTGACGACACTAAACTACAGATATTTTTTTATTTCAGAAGTGACCCGGCTATCACAAAGGACAGCTCAACCAAGTGGCTTATCAAACGTAGAGCAGTCGCCAAGCACTCCAAACGCGCTGCGATGTCGATTCTAAATGTGGAGGAAAAAACCGGGGGATCCGGAGAAAAAAATCCACGCCACCACCGTGGCAAGATCTCACCGCCGCAGACAGACGGGCAAACACGAGACCAACGGTGCAAAAACACGGTGGGGTCTCTGACCGCGACGGCGTGGACGCACGATCTCTCCGTGCACCACAGCGCGACCACGCACGCTCACTCACGCGCGACGTTGGGGGTAGAGCGGTGGTCTGCGCGGTTCTTCACGAGCCGGTCGTCGCCGTGAGAGACTGCGCCGCCCTGCTGCTCCTGCTGCTGCTGCTGCTGGTGGGCGTCGGTGTGGGTCTCTGCCGGCTCTTCCGGGCTGTCGGGACGCGCCGCGCCGCGGTACAACTCCAGCCCCTCGCTCTTGGGCCTCGCCTTGCCACCGGTGCGACGGTCCGTTCCTGCGACGCACGCACACGCACAGAGCCTTAACAGACTGTAGGGGCAAGTGCTGTTAGCGAGCACCAATTGAAGGCCATGCAAGCACACACACGCACGCACACGCACGGGCACACACACACACACACAAAGATCCCCCGTATAGTTTTTACAGACGGTTGGGGCAAGTGCTGTTAGCGAGCACCTATGAAGGCCATGCACACACACACAAACATACGCGCATACACGCGCACACACACAAGCACAAAGATCCCCCGTATAGTCTTTAACAGACTGTTGAGGCAAGCGCTGTTAGTGAGTAGCACACAAACAAACAAAGATCCACCGTATAGCCCGAAAAGACTGTAGGGGCAAGCACTGTTAGCGAGCACCTATGAAGGCCGGCACGGCACACGAAGGGGTGGCTGGCCAGCACCATGCCCGGCCTCCTTTGTCTCCCCAGTGGCGATGTTTTACACACCGCACCAGGTACTCACTTGAGGCCGAGTCAACCTAGGGGAGGCCCGGGACCGGTTCAAATAACCGTCAACGGTGTTGGCCGTGAGCGGGAATCGAACTCGGGACGTCCATGTA
>NC_083834.1:3142250-3189751 GCF_015708825.2 Lethenteron reissneri
CCGGGAATCGAACTCGAACTGACCTGATCAGCAGCGCCGCCTTTGACCACCGACTTGACGTAGATTCCCAGCTTGTCCAAACCGGCACCCTGCGAGCAAAAGAGAGGGGGTGCGACATCGCGAGCGGGTTAAGTGCTGTTAGCGAGCACCTATTAAGGGCCGATACTAACAGCAGGGTAATTGGAGAATGCAGCACGATGACAAAGGTCCCCCGTGTAGCCTTCAGAGGCTGTCGGGGCAAGTGCTCGTTAGCAAACGCACCTATTAATATTCGTAGGTTTGTTTCGGTAAAGTCAAGTATGTAAAAAAATGTAAAATTAAACGTCGTGATTTTTATTTTATTTTTATTTTACTTTCATTCATTTAAAAACAAAAATTTTACCTACATGACTTTACCGAAAAAACCTAAGAATATTAATCCTTGCAGTCACGAAAGCTTCAAATCTAGAATTAGCACCTATTAAGGCGGATACTAGAGCAGAGAAACTGGGACTTGCACCCCGTGTAGCCTACAAAGGCTGTCGCATCCACGCCTCCTGTATACCAGGCGAGGTAGTCAACATCTCGCCAGAGGCACGACCCTGTAATTGCTGCCGGCAGGAAAAGGGGCATCCAATCGAGCGAACTGTATTTGGCCTTCTCTTCCACGTCGGCCGGGTTCTGTTTGGCGCAACGTGGTCTGCCGATCGTAGAGCAAAACTGCCCGGGGCGGGACCCTTTTAACGCACTGCCGCCGGGAGTGCGATAGAGGTGGCGGGGGTGGGTGGGTGGGTGGGTGGTGAGGGTGGGTGGGTGGTGAGGGGGGGGATCTTCTTTTACATTAATTTTTTTATTGGCGGCAGTGTGCGAGGCCCCGTTACATCACCACGTTGTGACGCACATACACACACACACGCACACATACACAAAGACAGAGATCCCCCATATAGCCTGAACAAACTGTTGGGGCAAGTGCTGTTAGCGAGCACCTATGAAGGCCAGCATGGCACACGAAGAAGTGGGTGGCCAACACCACGCCCGGCCGCCTTTGTCTCCCTAGTAGCAATACTTACACTCCGCACAAGGTACTTATTTGAGGCCGTGTCGACCTAGGGGAGGCCCAGGACCGGTTCAGAAAATCGTCACCGGTGTTGACCGTGAGCGGGAATCGAACTCGGGTCGCCGGGTTGGTAGCGCAGCGCGCTAACAGCAACACTCCCGCTCCCCGCGTAAACGCACACACATACAACACACACCGTCAACATAGGCCAAACCATGAAAAATAAGAATGGGCGTTTATTCTTTCTGCAATAAAACAGGGGATGTTCAAACACCAAATCGATTCCTTTTGCGAGGAATCAAGTCTGCATTGACCACACATGGCACCTGCGGTTTGCATGCAAGCAAAACATTGTCTGATAATGTGTGCGTTGTCTTTTAAGCAGCGGGGAGATATAGAGAGATGGGGAAACAGGCTCGTGCCGCCCCCCAAACCATATTGGAGGGGGGGGGGTGGTAAGGGCAACCCGAAACACGGCTGGCACAAAGAAAAGAAAAAGTCATATTTAAAAAAAACTTTTTTTTTTTTAAACACGCTTTCATGAAATGTACTAGTAATGTAAGAACTCCACGACTCCAGGAAGTGGCCCCGAAGATTGCCACAATTACAGCCAACGTCAGTTGAGCGTGGACAATTAGACCCAAGCCGAAACATAACATATCAAAAAGAATGTTTGAAAATATATATTTTTTATAGAATATATATTGTCATCAGTATGACATAAGTATACCAAGTTTGCAGTCGATAACACATTGGGAAGTGGGTAAAAATTGAGTTACAAGATTTTAGAATACGACAACACAGAGTAAGTTAAATAAAAGCGTGTAAAATGTTTAAAAAATGTATGTTTTGGATTTTTTATGATAGAATATAGTCTTGTCATCAGTATGACATAGGTATTTCAAGTTTGCAGTCGATACCAGATTGGGAAGTGAGTAAAAATTGAGTTGCAAGATTTGAGAATACAACAACGACAACAACAACAGACAGAGCGAGTTAAATGAAAGCGTGTAAAATAGGTTAGTTTAAGTTTAACTCTCCAGTTGAAACAACGGTCACACTTTTCTTAAATCTCCACTACCACCTCCTCCTCTGTCCTCCAAACAGCGTCAATAAGTTAGCCACAGTTAGAGATCACAATCAGAATATTTATTTATACTGCAGGAGGTGACCTAAACGAGCATTTTTTGGTATTTTTAAATCCTTTATATTAAGTTCGCTTGCTTGCTTGCTTAGGACCGTGCAAATCTTTCGGTCGTTTTTTAACCCACTTCCCGTGATCCAATCGAGCTGACATTTTGCACACAGACTCGTTGTGCGTGACAATTAATGTTCGTGAAAATTTTTCCAAAATTTTAGACTGTTTAGGGAAATTTTTAAAAAATATTTAATTACCAATTGTTTAATGCTGCCAGACAATCATCTGACCCATAGGTGGCAGCCATCTCAAGCCAGAGGACAAGAGGACTCTAGCCGCCCCGATGCCACGCATATAAAGGATTTATAGTGAAAAACTTTGTTTTTACGGGTTTACTTGTTACCCTTCCGGCTCCAGTCGAATCTGCAGTGGCTGTACCCCCCCTTGTGTCCTCTCTCGAGTCCCCGTTTCCCGGTGAGGGGGATTTAAAAAAAACCAGCTGGCTCTATTAAATCTTCACTTAAAGCTTTCGTGACCGCATTAATTCGTATTCTTTGGGTCTTTCGGTAAAGTCACGTAGAACAACAACATTTTCGTTACAAAAAACTACGACGTTTCGATCGCAACACACGCAAGCGTCATCAGGAGGAAAAAAATAAGGGATGACGATTGCTTGTATTGCGATCGAAACGTCGTATTTTTTTTTTTGTGTTCTACGCGACTTTACCGAAAGACCCAAACAATATAGCTGCTCCGTTGTTTCAACTGCCAGTGGCCGGAGATGGGAGTCTAACCGGTAAACCCTCTGGGTTGCGAGGTCGTTGCGGTACCAAAAAAAACGCGTTACGGCGCCCCTTCTATTAACAGATCACCGCCGTGTGAATTTGTCGCTCGTAAAATAATGCTAGCCTAGACACACACACACACAAGATGTTACGAACGTAAATTTTAAAAAAATTGGGTCTCCGAATTAAAGACGGCTTCCGCCCTCTATAAAACGTTGAAAGGTTAAAGCTACAAATTGTCAGGGTCGCCGCACCGTAAATACGCCACCACGCTGCGTTTGAGCTGGGGACCGGCGGGGGTCGTGATTTAAGGTCGTTGATCTCGGGTGTGGGCAAGCAGAGGGGCTGACCATACTTCACCGCGCTGGTCAGCGTGGGTTGGTGTAGCAGGCACATTTCATCTCGCCTGTCGCCAAGTACTTGACTGGCAATACAGCTACTTGGGTCTACAGCATGAGAATAATAACTATTACCAGTTCCTCCAGAAAAACGCAGAGTTTTCTGGTGATTGTTGCGGGCAAAAATCGTTGATTATGCGGCACGTTTTCTTAAAAAATGCGATGGAATATGCAATTTTATGCGATTAATTTGCGGGAACTTGCAAAAACTGCGGTTTGATGAAAAAGAGAAAAAAAAGTGATTCCCCCAACACCCTATTCACTAGGCTACTACTTTAATGTAAAGAGTCATTTCTTATTACTTCCTATGATAAGCAAGCATACTACATCACAGAAAGTGCTGGGAATATTTAAGTTCTCATCTTGTTTTATTTCAGACCTTAACAAACAGATGGCTCAAACTTACAAAACATTGAGTCGAACAAGTTCTGTAGCTTTACAAAATGAATATGCTACAACTTCTGTAAAAATGAATAAATAAAATATTAAAAAATAAAATGTGTGCTTCCTGTTTTACAGAGGTAGCTATACAAAACAGACATCTTCTGTTAAAATAAGTGTTTTCAGTGCACAGTAACGTAAGCAATACAGTAACAGTACAGTCTTACAGTAATGTAAATTTACATACTACTAACAAAAAAGTGCAATCTTACAACTGTAAAGTTGCATAAACTCCTGAATAAAACTAACTACGTAGCCTCTAACACTTCATAACGTTCCCATGGCAACAGGGGAAATGGCTGCGCTTGTGTGAAGTAAACGCAACATTTTTCAACTTTCTGCTAAGCTATATGTGACTTTTTGCAACGAAAATGCGGGGATTATGAAATCATGCAAGCCCGCATATTTTGCGCGCGGAAATCTGCAATTTATGCGGCAAAAGTGCGGCGTATTTGAAAAAACGCGCCCCCCCGCATAAATATGCGGACTTTGGCTGATTTTGCGTGGAATCTTGCGATCGCATAATCGCGTTTTTCTGGAGGGACTGTATTACTACAATTATCATAATTGTTTATAATTATTCTAATAGTACCGGAGTGGCGGCCCAATAATGGAGTGTACCAGGGGACATCCACCGAGGAGACGGAGCGATGAAATCAGCTGTGGTGCAGGTGCCGGATCGATTGCTGCGTTGCAGGATCGTTGGGGTGGCAGTGGCCTGGTAGGCCCTCATCCAGCAGTGGATTGACCAACAATGAACGAATCTACAAGCGGTAGATCACCCACCACCCCCACCAACCCTACCACCCATCCATCCATATTTCTACCCATCCACGTCTCCACCACCCATCCATGCCCCCACACCACCCATCCACCCACCGTTAAACATGAAAAATTGATGTGCTGGGGCAATGGTGATCGCACTGCGCTATGAAACCAGTGACCCCACTTTGCTTCCCGGCCACCTCTCACAGCGTCGGTGAGTGATGTCGCAGCCACCGGTCCCTCACTGCCCTACCCTTCACCAACTACACACTGACCAGAGTGGTGAAGTATGCCCCCCCCCGCCCCGTGACCGCCAGGGCGTCGGGCGTCCTTCACGTAAGCTTGACACAAGCATTGTAACTGCACAGCAATTCCCCTGTTCAACGCGCGAGCAGTAGGTGACATACCCGTCAACCCCTTTGTATTGACAGGTGTGTTACTATACACTACACTACTATATGCTACACATTACACTACACTACACACTACACTACTATACACGACACTACTATACACGACACTACTATACACTACACATTACACTACACTACTATACGCTACACTACACACTACACTACGCTACACATTACACTACACTACTATACACCACACTACACATTACACTACACTACTATACACCACACTACACATTACACTACACTGCCATACGCTACACTACACAACTATACACTACACTATTATACGCTACACTACTACACGCTACACTACACATTACACTACACTACTATACGCTACACTACACATTACACTACACTACTACACTACTATACTCTACACTACACTACTATACACTACTATACGCTACACTACACACTACATACCTGTCAACCCCCTAACAGAACCCCCCTTATTACAGACCAATTCAGACCTTATTGGTCACCCCGTGGCCCTTATAAAAATATCAACGTTCATCCAACAATGTCCCATCACGAGGGAGAAACACAAACGAATAAGACAAAACATTTTCTTGCCCGCATTGCAACTGCTGTACGCCGAATGGACCTGCAAACTCAATTTCCCTGCACAAAAATTACGGGTTAAACCGTTTGGGTTGACAGCTATGAGATGATGCGTTCCTGAAAAGTGCCGCGTTGGGCGAAAATAATTTCCCCGCCCCCCAAATAACGTTACAGACGAGGAAATTTGTCGAGATACGATGAACGCACACCACAATGCGATGGCGGGACTGATGGTAACGCCACCACCGTGTTACTGTTTCATTCCGCGTACCGTATCCCTGTACCGTATTGCTGTACCGTATCGCTGTACCTTATCCCTGTACCGTATTCCCTGTACCTTTCAGCAGCGCAGCTCAAAAAGGTAGGTCGTCGTTATATAACGGCGGCGCGTTCCGCGTTCCAACGGCGTCCATTCCCACGTCACATTAGGGGCGCCACGTTGCCGAGATGTTAACTACCTCGCCTGGGGTACAGGAGGTCGTGGGTTCGATCCCGACCCTGACACCCGCTGCTGTATATTTGGAGTTTGCGTGTCTCTCTCTCATCATCATCACGGTGGATCGGAGATGTTAACTACCTCGCCTGGTGTACGGGAGGTCGCGGATTCAATCCCGACCGTGACGCGTGCACACATCTGGAGTTTGCGTGCGTCTCTCGCTCTCTCTCCCCGTGGTCGAGTAGATTTTTTTCTCCGGGTCCTCCGTTCTTTCCCTCCACGTTTTGGAATCGACGTCACGCGTTTAAGGGTTTTGGCTTCCGCGATGAATTTCCACACAAAGACGATAAGCCACTACAGTAATCCCTCGCCACTTCGCGGTTCAAGTTTCGCGGCCTCAGTGCATCGCGGATTTTTGTAAAATATTCATCGAAAAAAAAAAATTCAAAAATATCGGCAGCCGTATTGCGGAAAGCAGCGTTGTTTCATCGTGATGCGCGAGAGAAACGGTTTCCCAGGATGCCAGACAAAGAGAGAAACTCTCTCAGAGGCTTTGTACATACTGTACCCACGGGCACTCAGACAAGGCACGTGATTGGTTCCTGGCGGCGCGAGATCGACGAATGAGAGCACGAGTGGATGTACAGTATCCCGTGAGCTGATTGGCTGCGTATCATAATACGTATCGTATGAGAGAGAGTGAATGTATAATATTAAGGTTCTATAATTAAATAGATTTAAGTAAAATATATGTGAGTGAGTGAATGTATAATATTAAGGTTTTATAATTAAATAGATTTAAGTCAAAAATATATATAAAGTATAAATATACATATTTTAAACATTCTGGTACCCACACACACATATACGGAAATTCCTAGGGGGCCAATCCTACTTCGCGGATTTTCACCTATCGCAACGGGTTCCGGTCCCCATTAACCGCGATAAACGAGGGATCACTGTACTACTATATTCTTGGTTCATTCGGTAAATTTGTATTATTTTATTGTTTCCCTTCTACGTGACTTTACCGAAAGAACCAAGAATATGAATCCCTGCAGTCACGAAAGCTTTAAAATCAAAGCCACTGCTACTTTGCCGAGCTATCATTTGCGATAGCCGCTTGGTCGCCTCTGAAATGAAGAGCCGAGTGAGTGAGTGGACCTTTTCTACACCTGGCGAAATAAAAATAATAGTTAATAGTTATTTTTGGAGCTTTTGACCGTGAGTCCTGAAGGTCAATGTTGGTCACGAGGTTTTGTTCGGGCAGGCGAGAGGGGGGGGGGGTAAAACTCCGGTGGGCGATGGAGTGTGGTGGCGCTCTGCTGCACGGCGTAAGATCTTCCTTCGAGAAAATAGATAAGAATCAGAATTCTCCCTTTCTGGCAATTGTGTTCAGATGTTCAAACATCAAATAACACTGGTCAACAACAAAAAACATGTTTTTCTGGCCTGGACTTTTGCAGCTGTGCTAGACTAATTTCAGGGTGCCGATTCCAAATCTGATCTCAGATTTGCTCTATCACATAATTTTTATGCTATCGGCATACCCCATTTTCATTGATTTTACCCGAAATTAACTCTGTCACTTATGATAGCAAGTTGTTGCAAGTCAGTGACTGCTTTAGTGTTAAAATATGGTGCTGTATTTTAGGATAGTGTGTTTATAATATCATTGTATGTAGATATCCACATTTATTTAATATTTTTATTCTGCAGTTTTTATTGAAAATGCAATATTTGATATCTCAAAAACCTGATGTGATAGGCAAAAACTGATGCCAGATTTGGAATCAACACCCCAAGATTACCTTGTAAACCGTTGGAATACCTTATGCCAGAAAAAGTGTGTTGACCAGTGTTATTTACGTTTTTCAAGGCATCAAGTCCTGAGTAAATCCATACGTACGTGTGCCCAAAACATGGCCTTGTGAAAGGTATCTTATTTGGCGTTTGAACGTCTTAACACAGCTGCTGTTTATGTTGCCAGAAGGGGGTAAAAACCTATTATTATTTTTAATAGTTTTAGATGCTGGGGAAAACGACCCCACAGAAGCATCGGAATCTTTGTTTAGACTACAGGAGGAGGAATCCGATAAGCTACTAAGCTCTTAGTAGCTCATGGGGGGGGGGGGGGGCAGGGGGATCAGATACTTGACAACAGCAAACGACAACAGACAGATAGTAGTACAAATTTAGATAAGCTGATAATCAAGTCACTAAATGTTAATAAACAATAAATACATTAAATTGTATAAGTCCGATTTATCACGATTGGGTAAGGCAGCAGAAACAACAACAAACAACAACAGAGTCCCAGACCACAGCAAGAAAACACCGCACAGTAGTAGGTCCGTCAAAACGACGTCACATCAACACTGAAGTATCGATACTACGCAGGGCAATGATCAAAGTTACACATCACACGCCCTCAAGCGGGGGATCGGTGTCGGATACAGCTGCCACGTTTGCCAACGTAATTTTCAGACCCTGATCATTACCAGTCGTGTATTTTCTGCCTGAGGACGACCGCTTGTGTTGCGATCGAAACGTCGTGATGTATTATTTTTACTTTTTTTATTTTTCTACCTACGTCAGAGGTCGCAACCGGGTACCCGATACCCGTACCCTACCCGATACCCGGCTACCCGTACACAGCCGGGTACGGGTTGCCGTTTGCGACCCTGGTGCGGCCGGGTATGGGTACGGGTAGACCGTGAGTCACCGGTGAGTAACCGTTTGTCACTCATTTCGGGTAGGGTAGGGTACGGGTAGGGAACGGGTACCCGTACCCGGCCAGGTACGGGTACCCATTTGCGACCCTGGTGCGGCCGGGTACGGGTACGGGTAAGGAATCAAAACCCGTTTGCGACCTATGACCTACGTCGCTTTACCGAAAGAACCAAAGAGTGTAAAGAATGGATGGTTACATTTTAAATGTGCAATTTAACCGAGGGACTACTGCGTGCTGCCTTGGTGCGGAGTGCTGCTGTTGTTGTTGCTTTGCTGCCTTGCCCCAAGCTTGCATTCGCTGTTGACAAATAGAAATTGTATGGGCAATTCTGGCTGTCGCCTGATGATGTTGGTTATAAAACAATAAAATTATCGTGATGATTCCTTGTGTTGCAGTCGAAACGTGTTGCAGTCGAAACGTCGTGAGAATTTTATTGTTTTATATTTTTTTATTTCCCTTCTACGTGACTTTACCGAAAGAACCAAGAATATTACTCTCCAACACGCAACCGGTTAGCGCTGAAGCAGTCAATAATTGGCACGTTTTGGTCTCCGTGACAAACCTTACTACTACGAATTGGCCGTGTCGGTGCAGTGGCGAGTTTAACGACACATTTATATTAACGCCGTCCAACCCAAAAAACCTCGATTGTGGATATTGGTCGGGAAAGCCTACGCGTGAAACAGAAATGTGCGCGCTTGCGCAATTTGTGATTTTACCCCTTTATTTAATTCTATTCATTTATTTTTACTGACTTGCTTTCTTACCTTTCCCACACTTTGCCCTCCTATCGTGTGTGTGTGTGTGCGCGTGTGCATTGTTTGCTGCTGTAACGTCCTTACGCCGTGCCCCGACTGGACGTATGAGCTTAACAGCTAATCGGTTTCCTCCCGCAGTAGAAATAACAGATTCTGATTCTGACGCTCGTATTGTGGGTCACAATGGACGCCCAGGGAGGGGGTTGAGAGAGACGACGCATTGGCATTGGGGCTTGGCCTCCACTGTGCGTGGCTCTCTTTTTTCTCTCGCCAAACAATCATCTTTTTTTGTCGTCCCCGATGAAAAATGCTACTGAACGAGTCGACCAACACCCCCCTGGCACCCCCGCCACAAAGTCGCAGTGACCACACCCCGTCCATGTGAAAGCAACAGGAAGAAACCCGCAGCCCCTGTGCACTGATGACACACACACACACATCGCAAGCGAGCGAGTGTTATTCACCACATTTTACGTTTTTAAATCCTTTATATTAAGTTCGCTTGCTTGCTTAGGACCGTGCAAATCTTTCGGTCGTTTTTTAACCCACTTCCCGTGATCCAATTGAGCTGACATTTTCCACACAGACTCGTTGTGCGTGACAATTAATGTTCGTGAAATGTTTTTTCCAAATTTTTACACTTTTTAGGACAAAAAATTATATTTAATTACCAATTGCTTAATGGTGCAATGCAATTATCTGACCCATAGGTGGCAGCCATCTCAAGGCAGAGGACGAGAGGACTCTAGCCGCCACGCATATAAAGGATTTATAGTGAAAAACTTTGTTTTTACGGGTTATACTTATTTTTCTTCTTCGTCAACACGATTAGGCACGCACGATGTCTGGGGCGTTTCGTCACTCCGCTCGTTCAAATGTCCTGCGCGAGACCGAGATCTCACAGGGGGCGTTGGTGTGAAGGAGACGTCCACGGATCGAAAAAATTAACCCGTAAAAACAAAGTTTTTCACTATAAATCCTTTATATGCGTGGCGGCTAGAGTCCTCTCGTCCTCTGGCTTGAGATGGCTGCCACCTATGGGTCAGATGATTGCCTGCCACCATTAAGCAATTGGTAATTACATATAATTTATTTTTGCCTAAAAAGTGTAAAATTTTGGAAAAAAAATTTCACGAAAATACATTGTCACGCACAACGAGTCTGTGTGCAAAATGTCAGCTCGATTGGATCACGGGAAGTGGGTTAAAAACGACCGAAAGATTTGCACGGTCATAAGCGCGCAAAAGCAAGCAAGCAAGCACGCAAGCAAGTGAACTTAATATAAAGGATTTAAAAATAAGTCAACATCTCGGTGGGCTTTGGCCTGGTTAGGATGGGGATGGTTTCGTTTTATTTGTACGTTTTTTGGCGATTCCGTTTGCCGTTCCTGCACCTCGCACCGCCTATCGTGTTTTTGGCATTGTTTGGTTGTTGCGACGTTCCCACCCCGTGCCCCTTACTGGTCGTCTGTGAAAATGAGCTTCATAGCTCATCGGATTCCTCCTCCAGCGTAAATAAACATTCCGATTCTGACCGTCGAGGAAAACTAAAGACAGAATGGAAGCCACCCAGGGACGGGTGAATGCGCGCCGCCGAGGGCGGATGTCCCCAGCGGAGATGGAGCGGGTGCACGCAACGCACCGCGAGCCCACGAGGGATCGTGACAGCTTGGAGGGGGGGGGTGAAATCTTCCACTCAGCAGCAGCGAATAGATCCTGGCTCACGATGGTAACGCCCAGGGCCTCCGAAAGATTTGCCCGTCACAAGCGACGCTCACTTCGCTGCATTGAAATACTTCAAGGGGGTTACGACACGCACATTGGAAAGCATCGCAGAATCCAAGGGGGCGCCACGGTGGCTAGGAGATGTTAACTCCCTCGCCTGGGATACAGGAGGTCGTGGGCTCGATCCCGACCCTGACACCCGTTGCTGTATATTTGGAGTTTGCGTGTCTCACTCTCATCATCACAGTGGCTAGAAGATGTTAACTACCTCGCCTGGGATACAGGAGGTCGTGGGTTCGATCCCGACCCTGACACCTGCTGCTGTATATTTGGAGTTTGCGTGTCTCTCACTTTCATCATCACGGTGGCGAGATGTTAACTGCCTCGCCTGGGATACAGGCGATCGTTAATGTCTCTCTCTCTCTCCCCATAGTCACGTGGATTTTTCTCGGGGTTCTCCGGTTTTTCCCTACCGCATTTAGAATCAACATCACGCATTTAGAGTATTTGGCTGCTGTAAAATTCTACACGATGATGATGATGTTGAAAAGCCACTGATGTTGAAAAGCCACTTCGTTGAGCTATCATTTGTGATAGCTCAGTGGGCCCTACCTGGTAAAATAAAGTAAATAGTTCGGTATAGTTTAGTTTAGCATTGAGCGTGATCTTTCTTCATCCGAGGAGCAAACATTTAATAACAATATCACAGCGGAGACAGACAGGCAGATGGATGAACGCGTACAACGTTCCCACATCTACGATTAGCACGGTTGGCTAGATGCGGTGCGAAAGAAGTTCAACATATTCTTGGTTCTTTCGGTAAAGTCACGTAGAAAGGAAATAATAAAATAATAAAAATATAAAACAATAAAATACTCATGATGATTGCTTGTGTTGCAGTCGAAACGTGTTGCAGTCGAAACGTCGTGAGAATTTTATTGTTTTATATTTTTTACATTTTATTATTTCCCTTCTACGTGGTGACTTTACCGAAAGAACCAAGAACATGAATCCCTGCAGTCACGAAAGCTCTAAATCAAAAAGTTCAACATACTTCAATGCTCATCGGAGGCGCGGGGGAAGGACAACACACAACGTGTCTAGGTGAGGGGGAGGAGGGGTGGTGCAGTGGTTGGCTCGCTGCTGCGCTACGAACCCCAACAACGTGAACTTGATTCCTGCCCGTATCCCACAACGTGAGTGGCACGCACGACACCTGAACTGCTCCTCCGCCCCACCGCCCCCCCCTTGATAGAACAAGCCACTGAGGTTGTGTTTGTTCTCCCTCGGATCCACGTATTCCTCTCTCTCGCTCCATCTCTCCGTCTATCATGAATGAGTTTATTGAGAATGAATGGTTTTTTTCTTATCATCGACGGCGCTTTGTTTGTTGCAATGTTCAACGTATTTCACACTGCATGGGGCTAACGGTTCGTAGCTGTTACTCAACAGCTAATGACGATGAAACTATTCTTCCCCGATCCACGTGTTTCCTCTCTCTCCGTCTAATACGAATGAGTGTTTTTTTATTCGATCATCGATGGGGGTTTGTCTGTTGTACGTACGGTAAAACCTTGGTCTGCGAGTGTTTTGCAAGACGAGCACAAATGTTTGATACATTTGAACTTGATAAACGAGCGAGGTCTTGCAATACGAGTACTGTAGTACGCACAGTATACGTTTTGTCTGCCGAGCGTCACGTGATCACAACTGAGCCGATGGTTCTTCTCTCTCTCTCGCTGTGGAATTGTGGGTAATCGTCTCCCATGCTCGGTCTCAGTCGGCGTGCCTCACTCGTAGAGTCAACATCCGTGCGAGCGTAGACTGTTTACCATAGTGTTGTGACAACGTGTGTGTGCGTAAAGCATTTTTTTTATTTTGTGTCCAAGTGTAGTGACTGTTCTTTTTGTTTTTTTTTCGGTAAAGGCACGTAGAAGGGAAGTAATAAAATAATAAAAATAAAACATAATAAAATAAAGACCTGGTCTCCTGGTCTTCACCTGAGGATGGCTGCTTGCGTTGTGGCCGAAACGTCGTGAGAATTGTATTTTATTATGTTTCATTCTTACTATTTTATTATTTCCATTCTACGTGACTTTACCGAAAGAACCAAGAAGATGAATCCCTGCAGTCACGAAAGCTTTAAATCGAAATGTTAGTGACTGTTCTTTAGTAACTGGACTGCAACAATGGCCCCCTCCCTCCTCTCCTCTCTCTCGTCTCCCTCACACCAGCCACGATTAAATTGTAATTAATACATTTGATTACTTTATATTACATTTAAATAATAAAAATATAAAAAAGGTATTTTGTATTCATCGTATTTACACGAATATTTTTGGGTTGTGGAACGAATCACCTGAGTTTCCATGATTTCTTATGGGGAATTTCGCTTAGATTTTCGAGTGCTTTGGATTTCAAGCACGTTTCCGGAACGAATTATGCTCGCAATCCAAGGTTTTACTGTATTATGTTTTTATCTCATCTGTTTAGGGGGCAGTCTTTCTAAAACTTGTTTTTGGCCCTGCGGACCACTGTCGATGCAAACATTTCCACCGGACCACCCAGCCTGCACCACGTGCCTCCCTTATTACAGACTAATACAGACCTTATTGATCACCCTGTTCCCCTTATAAAACTCAACGTTCATCCAAAATGTGTTCTTTTTGAAACGGCTGTACCACGGATGGATCTGAAAACGCAATTTCCCTGTACAAGAATACGGGTAAACCATATGCGTTGACAGGTATTCTACTATACACTACACTACTATACGCTGAAAACGCAATTTCCCTGTACAAGAATACGGGTAAACCATATGCGTTGACAGGTATTCTACTATACGCTACACTACTATACGCTGAAAACGCAATTTCCCTGTACGAGAATGTGGGTAAACCGTATGGGTTGGCAGGTATGCTACTATACGCTACACTACTATATGCTAAACTTCTCTTGCACCCTATATTTGAAGCTTTCGTGACTGCAAGGATTCATATTCTTAGGTTTTATCGGTAAAGTCACGTATGTAAAAAAATAAAATTAATAAAAGTAAAATAAAAATAATATAATAATTTAATTTTTATTTTACTTTAATTAATTGTAATTCTCTTGCATCCTACGTCATCGTCATCGTCATGATGGCAAGATAGCCCAAAGTTGTCCACCGTACATCTCGTTGTTTTCACTTTCCCCTCCGCCTTGTTGTGCCAACACGCTCTTCGTAGGTGTGCACATTTTTCTGCCACCAATCTGTTGCGTCGTCCTGCCCCGTAACGTAGCCAACCGTTTCAGTCGCTGTCATGCTCGACAGCTACCCGCACGGTGCAACTATTCACGTGGCAATTAAAAAAAACTGGCCATCCGAAAACATTTAATGGGTGTTATTCTCATCGGGTCCCATGGTTTGAACAAATGCAGCCTTCCAACTCGTAGCATCCACTCACTCCCTCTATACTTGGCCTATTATGTATCCCATTAAGGCCACTCGCACGCAAAGAATCCCCCGAAAAGTACAGCCCAAGCAGGCTTTAGTAGCAAGCGCTGTTATTGAGTAGCACCTCGAGGTAGGTCACCAGCACCACGTCCGACTGCCTTTGTCTTCCCGGCGGCAATGTTTTTACACACCGCACAAGGTACTCATTTGAGGCAGAGTCGACCTGGGGGAGGCCCAGGATCGGTTCAGATAATCGTCACCGATGTTGATGGCCGTGAGCGGGAATCAAACTCAGGTCTCTGCTGGGTTCGTAGCGCAGCGCGCTAACCGCTACACCGCCGCTCCCCACACACACACACAGAGGTATTGATACGGAATGTGTCGAGGGAGTTTTATGTCTCTCCGTGCAAATCCACCTACGCAGCCCCCCCCCCCCCGCCCGCCCTCTGCGCTTCTCCGTGCACTTTTCATCTTTTGTTCCGTTGAGTACACGTGCACATACGCGCGCACACACACACACACGCGCGCGCACACACACACACACGCGCGCGCGCGCGCACACACACACACACGCGCGCGCGCGCACACACACACGCACACACACGCACACACACGCGCACGCACACACGCACACACGGCAGGTGATCGCAGGTGTACACCACAGCAGAGCGGAAAGAGTGCTTCAGGAACGATGCACTGAGTAGCGAAGAGCAACACTCACTGCTGCCCATGTGCCGCTCGACAGGAGAAACGTTGCCATCTGCACGCGTTACACTAGCTGTGAAAGCGAGTTCAAGAGACCTCAGAAAGACCCCCCCCCCCCCCCAGGGTTTGATCTTCCACGAAGCTTATGTTCCACCACTAAACGGCATCCACTGCACTAAACCGTGGCCACAGATGCAGATACGCAAACCCAGATACGCAAACCCCGACGGCACTTTGAGGGCTGAGTGGGAGTTCGAAAGAACTCGCCGACAAACACCACCTCGTTGTGAAAGACCCAACGCGGAAGATCCACTGGGTTTGATGTTTCACGAAGCTGCTCGTGGGTCTACCTCTAAACCACCATCCACTGCACAAACCGTGGCGGCAGCAGCAGCAGATGCTCTCCAGTGGTGTGGTGACTGCGGGTCAATCCAGAAAAGCACTGTCGGCTACGGTACGGTGCGAAAGAAGTGCAACATGCATACGCACAGAACAGATCGTACCACACCATTGGAACCTCCTTTGCCAGTAGCAAAATATGATAATTGTTTTTTTACCCTTTTATCTGGCAACAAAACTGACACCTTTTTTACAAAGAGTCATGTTTGCATTGGTCGGAATGCAAAAAAAAACACAACGTACCCCGAGCTCTCATACTCTGATGGTGCATTGTCTTTGAGTTGTGCGCCTTTTGGCGTCATCTGGTCCAACACCATGTGAGACTAGGCTCTAAAGAAAGCTGTCTCGGGTGTGGACCAATCAATTTCAAGGACAGTGCATACATTATCAGAGTTGTCTTTTTGTTTGCATTCCGACCGCAGGTATTGTGGTCAATGCAAACATGACTCCTTGTAAAAAAAAAGGTATCAGTTTTGTTGCCAGATAAAATGGTAAACAAACACAATTATCAGATCGTACAACGTATGACGACGCCGTGCCTCCCAAATTCACAAATACCAAGGGGACATCACGGCGGGCGACACAACTGCTCCACTTACTCCTGACGCCGTGAATCTGGCCTTGACCACCTGAATGTGAAATTGTAGCCGTTGCTCTGAAATCGATATGAGCAGCCGTACGGATGAAGAGGACTTGCTGCAAGACGTGGATCGTACACGGCCACAGCGGTACAGCACCAACGACCCCCCCCTCCTCCTACCGTGACCCACACGGCCTGGGGAGGCTCTCTCATCCAGCAGTGGATTGACGGATGGATGAGACTTCAATTTGAAGGGGGAAGCCACCAGCGCCGTGGTGGCTAGATGTTAACTACCTCGCCTGGTATACAGGAGGTCGTGGGTTCCATCCCGATCATGACGCCTGCTGCTGTATATTTGGAGTTTGCGTGTCTCTCTCTCTCATCATCATCACGGTGGCTAGGAGATGTTAACTACCTCGCCTGATATGCAGGAGGTCGTGGGTTCGATCCTGATCATGACGCCTGCTGCTGTATATTTGGAGTTTGCGTGTCTCTCTCTCATCATCACGGTGTCTAGGATATGGTAACTACCTCGCCTGATATGCAGGAGGTCGTGGGTTCGATCCTGATCATGACGCCTGCTGCTGTATATTTGGAGTTTGCGTGTCTATCTCATCATCATCACGGTGGCTAAGAGATGTTAACTACCTCGCCTGGTGTGCAGGAGGTCGTGGGTTCGATCCCGACCCTGACGCCTGCTGCTGTATATTTGGAGTTTGCGTGTCTATCTCATCATCATCACGGTGGCTAAGAGATGTTAACTACCTCGCCTGGTGTGCAGGAGGTCGTGGGTTCGATCCCGACCCTGACGCCTGCTGCTGTATATTTGGAGTTTGCGTGTCTCTCTCTCATCATCACGGTGGCTAGGGGATGTTAACTACCTCGCCTGGTGTGCAGGAGGTCGTGGGTTCGATCCCGATCATGACGCCTGCTGCTGTATATTTGGAGTTTGCGTGTCTTTCTCTCTCTCATCATCATCACGGTGGCTAGGAGATGTTAACTACCTCGCCGGGTATACAGGAGGGCGTGGGTTTCATCCCGACCCTGACGCCTGCTGCTGTATATTTGGAGTTTGCGTGTCTCTCTCCCCGTGAGCGCGTGGATTTTTCTCCCGGCCCTCCGGGTTTTCCCCCTCCACTTATAGAATCAACGTCACGCGTTTTGGAGTAATTGGCTGCTGCAATAAACTTCCAACACGACGGTGATGATCCCAATTCGTTGAGCTATAAGTTCTGGCGAGGTCACTTCTGACAAAAGAGCTACGTTGCCCAGCCGGTAAAAATAAAAAAAAGTTTAATAATGAGGGAAAGTCACCAGCTATGATAAGACCTGCCACCTGCCAAAGGAATGTGGAATGTCCACCCACTTGGGCTCGTGGCTATGAACAGCAGTTGAGCACCCTGCAATTAATTGAGAATAAAAACCGCCTACTTTTTTTTTTTATTCTCACTACATTACGTAAAAACTCACAATATTTAATCATATTTCTATTCTAAATACCGATCATACAAAAAATACAAACGAGGCTGTTGTATTCGTTATACGTAACACGGAGGAAACACGACGAGATAAACCTCGACAAAGATCCCCCGCCGTATATAGCCTTCACAGACTGTTGGGGCAAGTGCTGTTAGCGAGCACCTATGAAGGCCGGAACGGCACACAATGAGGTGGGCGGCCAGCACCACGCCCGGCCGCCTTTGTCTCCCCAGTGGCGATGTTTACACACCACACCAGGTACTCATTTACGGCCGAGTCGACCTAGGAAAGGGGCCCAGGACCGGTTCAGATAACTGTCACTGGTGTTGACCGTGAGCGCGAATCGAACCCAAGTGCTGCTAGCGAGTAGCCGCACCTACGAAAGTTCAAAGTTAATTTAATAGGTATAGCCCTGTGAACCATTCGGCTCTTGAATCGGATGCAACCGCAACAAACAAAAAACATGAACAAGAAAACATCTTAAAGTGACTATGTACAAACAGATAATCCAAGAAAAGACAGCAAAATATTGCAGAAAAATCACCGTACACCAACCTGCCAGCGGAAAGCTGGCATAGTACACCCAGCCACCTTTGTCTCCCCAGTGCTGATGCTTTGCACACTGCACCAGGTACACAGTACTCATTTAAGCCCATGTCAACCACGACATTCGTCAATAAGTGGGGGTGACGTCACCACGGCGCTCGTGCCAGGCTACGTGCACTTTAAGGCGACGCGCCAAGTGTCGAACGCCCGCTGGCAGGAGGTCACGGGACAGACCCAGGTGCCATGCGCTGACTGACTTGTCAACACACACGCACGGACACTTCAGTAACTACGCAAACACAACTTGATACATTTAACGCAAACATCTACAGTAAAAACACACGCACATAATTGCCCGCGTTACTATAGTAAATTCGAAACAAAAACAAAGATTCCCCCGATAGCCTTTAACAGACTGGCGGGGCAAGTGCTGTTCGTGAGTAGCACCTATTAAGGCCGGCCAAGGGCACACGAGGGGGTGGGTGGCCAGCACCACGCCCAGACAAACTTGTCTCCACAGTGGCAATTTGAGGTTGAGTCGGCCTAGGGGAGGCCCAGGACCTATTCAGATAATCATCACCATGAGTGGGAAGTTAACTCGGGATCGTCAGGTTCGTGGAGTAGCGTGCTAACCGCTTCGCTACCACGACAAATGATAAACACACACACACACAACTGTCGTATTAATACACTTATTAATCTTGGCCGCCTACATCGAACAGACAGAAACACACACGTCAACCGTACAGACACATAACAAAGACAAAGATCCCCCGCATAGCCTGTAACAGACAGTTGAGGCAAGTGCTGTTAGCGAGCACCTATAAAGGCCGGCACGGCACACGAGGGGGTTGGTGGCCAGCACCACGCCCGGCCGCCTTTGTCTCCCAGTGCCGATGTTTACACACTGCACCAGGTACTCATTTGAGGCATAATCGACCTAGGGGAGGGCCAGGAGCGGTTCAGATAATCGTCACTGGTGTTGAACCGTGAGCGGGAATCAAACTCGGGTCGCCGGGCTTGTAGCGGAGCGCGCTCACCGCTACACTACCGCTCCCCACACACAGACACAACAACAACCGACGATTCGGCACTAAGTGGCGGTGACGTCACCAAGGCGCTTGTGCCAGGCTATGTGCACGTGAAAGCCATGTCAAGTGTCGAACGCCCGCTGGCAGGTCACGGGACAACAAAGATCCCCCGTGTAGCCTTAACAGACTGTAGGGGCAAGTGCTGTTAGCGAGCACCTATGAAGGCCGCAACGGTACACGAGGGGGTGGGTGGCCAGCACCACGCCCGACCGCCTTTGTCTCCCCAGTGGCGATGTTTACACACTGCACCAGGTACTCATTTGAGGCTGAGTCGACCGAGGGGAGGCCCGGGACCGGTTCAGATAATCGTCACTGGTGTTGGCCGTGAGCGGAAATCGAACCCAGGTCTCCAGGTTCATAGCGCAGCGTAGCGCTAACCACTACACCCACCGCTCCCCCAAGGTCACGGGACACACACACACAGTAAGATCAGGACAAAAAACTAAGTATACACAGAACAGACCCGATGATGACATCATCTAAACTGCGAAGAAAAATTCAGTGGAGCCTGGGGCAGGTATAGTTGATGGTCAAGAATAATAGCAGGTAAGGGCCCACTGAGCTATGTAGATCTTTTTCACAAACGACGTGGCTATCACAAATGATAGCTCAACAGAGTGGGCTTAACATCATCGTCATCGTCACGTGGAAATGTATAGCAGGCTAATGACTTTAAACGCGTGACATTGAGAAAAAATGTGGAGGAGGCATAACCGGAGGAACCGGAGAAAAATTCCACGCGACCACGGGGAGAGAGAGAGAGAGACGCCAACTCCAAATATACAGCAGGCGGGATCAATCCCGAGACCTCCTGTACACCAGGCGAGGTAGTTAACATCTCCTAGCCATCATGATGATGATGATGAGAGAGAGAGACACCGCAAGCACCAAATATACAGCAGCAGGAATCAGGAACGGGACTGAAACCACCAACTCCTGTACACCAGGCGAGGTAGTTAACATCTCCTAGCCACCGTGATGATGATGAGAAAAAGAGAGACACGCAAACTCCAAATATACAGCAGGCGGGATCAATCCCGAGACCTCCTGTACACCAAGCGAGGGAGTTAACATCTCGACACCGTGGCGCCCCAAGGGGAATTGAACGCATGCCCACGGCAGGGACGTCCACGGAAGAGGCGGAGGGATTAAATAATCCGTAAGGAGGTTGTTTTTGGGTTAGATCGCGTAATATAGAAACGTGTCGTTAAACCCGCGGGCGCCGCAACGCGGGCCAATCATCGAGGTTCGTCGCGTAAACACAAACGTGCCAAATCGTGACGAGTTCGGCACACCGGTGCGCTGGTGGGCAAAGCCACTACGACATTTACAACTCGAGCAGCGTGACGCTCCGCCGGTAATTACATCAACAACGAGCAGCCTCATGAGGCGGACAGACAGATTTGTGGTGAAACCCTCCATCCCTCCCCACTTGGGTCTCGTGTGCACACGTGCCAGGTGGATTATGACATCGCTTTCATCCAGCAGTGGATTTATCGTGGCTGACGATAACGAGAGATACAAACACTATACTCTTAGGTTTTTTCGGTAAAGTCACGTAAGTAAAAAAATAAAATTAAAATTAATAAAAGTAATAATAGAAATAATATAAAATAATAAATCACGACGTTTCGGGGGCAACACAAGTCTCCGTCATCAGGTGGGACCGTCACAGCCAGATTTACTGTATCAAGCGAGGCAAAACAATTCAAGATACAACCTTCAAATCTAGAATAGATACAAACACTGTTGACCTCTCGTAGAAATTGCACACGCGCACACACGCGTAGTAATTCCACTTATCCCTACACTTACACAATCACAACAACAGCAAGTGCAACTGCACCTCCGATTAGCACGGTTGGCCTACGTGCTGTGTGAAAGAAGTTCAACATGCAGGTACGCGAGTGGCGATTACGTCACCACGGCGCTTGTGCCATGCGAGGTGAAGAGCTCACACACCCACAACCGCATTGCTGCTAACCCATACTTAAATCGAGGTTGTTTACACGGCGCAACAAAGACAAAGATCCCCCGTATAGCCCCTTAACAGGCTGTTTGGGTCTTCTTGGTTCTTTCGGTAAAGTCACGTAGAATGGAAATAATAAAATAATACAAATAAAACATAATAAAATACAATTCTCACGACGTTTCGGCCACAACGCAAGCAGCCGTCCTCAGGTGAAGACCAGGTCTGTCGGAAAGACAGCGTCATTCGGATGCTCCAACCCCGGAAAAATCCCGACAGCGTCATTCAGACGCTGTCTTTCCGACAGACCTGGTCTTCACCTGAGGACGGCTGCTTGCGTTGTGTCGAAACGTCGTGAGAATTATTTTCATAATGTTTTATTTTAATTATTTTATTACTTCCATTCTACGTGACTTTACCGAAATAACCAAGAAGATGAATCCCTGCAGTCACGAAAGCTTTAAATCGAAGGCTGTTTGGGGGCAAGTGCCGTTAGAGAGCAGCACCTGTGAAGGCCGGCACTGTGGCGCACGAGGGGTGGGTGGCCAGCACCACGTCCGACCGCCTTTGTCTCCCCAGTGGTGATGTTAACACACCGCAACAGGTACTCGTTTGAGGCCGTGTCGACCTAGGGGGCAGCCCCAGGACCGGTTCGAATAATCGTCACTGGGTGTTGGTGGCCACGAGCGGGAATCGAACTCGGGCCGCCGGGTTCGTAGCACAGTGGCGCTAACCGCTACACCCACCGCTCCCCACACACAGAAACAAACGCACGCACGCGCAAATGCATTTATAACACACACTTAAATGGAGGTTTGTTCAGGTAGACACAACACATACAGCAGGCATTTAAAAACACGCGCATACTTGCCCCTGTCGCTAGAGCAAACACTGACTACACTCAACTGTACTGTTAACACACACACACACACCACAGCACCCTTAAGCGCCCAGCTGTTAACACGGTCTACTCCCAACAACGCTTCCATGCATCATCACGAAGTACGCGCGAGTCTACGTATACATGTACGTTGATGGCTGGAGTAATAACGATGATTAAATGTAACAAGCAGGACTGTTGCGGTCGGAGGCTGGGTGCCCGACAACATTAACATTTTACACGACGAAACTTTGTCATGTTGGCTAGCCCAGGTCACTCTTGCAAATGAGACTCTGTGCTCGCGAGTTACACAAAATTATCTAGAAAGCTTTAACTCATCACCTAACTCATATTGACCCACTCACCCACCATGTCACCCACCCACTCACCCATCATGTCACCCACACACCCACTCATCCACCATGTCACCCACACACCCACTCACCCACCATAACACCCACACACTCACCCACCATGACACCCACCCACCCACTCACCCATAATGTCACCCACCCACCCACTCACCCACGATTTCAACCACCCACTCACCCACCATGTCTCCCACCCACTCACCCACCATGTCACCCACCCACTCACCCATCATGTCACCCACCCACTCGCCCACCATTTTACCCGCTCATTCGCTCACCCGCGTGCTCACCCACAGACTCGGTCACTCACTCTTGCAAATGAGACTCACATGGTCTCTGAGTTCTTAACCTAGTTACACAAAATCGTCTTAAAAGCTTTAACTCATCACCTAACTCATATTGACCCACTCACCCACCATGTCACCCACCCACTCACCCACCATGTCACCCGCTCACCCGCTTGCTCACCCCCACAGACTTTCAAATTAGACTCACGCTGGCCTCCGGGTTCTTAACCTAGCTACACAAAATCATCTTAAAAAACTGAAATTATCACCTCACTCATATTTACCCACTCACCCACCTTGTCAACCACTGTCTCACCCACCCACTGATTCGCCCGTCCACTCACTCTCCCATCGACTGACTCGCTTGCCCACCCACTCAGTCACTCATTTGCTGGTCTCTGGACTTTTCACAAGGTTAAACAATACACTCTTGAAACTTGAAATGCATAAAGTCGACTGACTTCTCACATGGATAAACAATACACAATTGAAACTCGAAATGCATAAAGTCAAATCTTGTTTGCAATTTTTAGTTTTTCCATAATCCAAAAAATAAACGATGATTCTCGCACGTACGCACTATGACACGAGCCTTAAGAATAAATATTGATCGATGCATCATCACACAGGCCTACCCGTACTACACACGACCACAGCTGTAGCCAAAGTAAACACAAACCTGCACACGCGTAGTGCACACACACCTCTCAATAATGTAGTAAATACACACACGCGCAGCCCTCGCTCATGCAAACACACACAAACCTGTCAGAATCTGGCAAAGTAGGCACTCACCTGTCATAGTAAAGGCACAGACAATCACACAACTGTTGACAACATACAGGCACACACACACACACCTGTACACACCTATACACAACTCACAGTACACACACACCTGTACACACCTATACACAACTCACAGTACACACACACACACCTGTACACACCTCAGGACACACCCACCCAACCTTTCAAAACGACACACACACACTCCGACAGCTGTTGATACATTACACACATTTGGCAAGAGTTCACACACATCACTTTCAATACTGTAAACACTCACACACATTAAGATTAGACCTTAACACATCAGTAGATACTACCCATAACAAAGATCCCCCCCCTCCAGTAACCCCGTATAACCTCCACAGAATGTAGGGGCAAGTGCTGTTAGCGAGCACCTATGAAGGCCGATACGGCACACGAGGGGGTGGGTGGCCAACACCACGCCCGACCGCCTTTGTCTCCCTAGTGGTGCTGTTTACACACCGCACCAGGTACTCATTTGAGGCCAAGTCGACCTATGGGAGGCCCAGGACCGGTTCAGACAATCGTCGCCGGTGTTGGCTGGGGTTTCTGCCGGGTTTGTAGCGTAGCGTATCAACCGCTACGCCACCGCTCCCCACATACAATTCACAGTACACACACACACACACTTCAATACCACAACGACAAAGATCCCCCGTACAGCCTTGTCAGACTGCAGGGTCAAAGACGGTCAGCCAGTAGCACCTATTTCAATACCACACACACGCGCACACTCCCAACAGCTGTTGATACACCGTACACACTGGTAAAAAACGTTCACACACACACAGACAGGCAACTTTAAATCGTTACACAGACACACGCACGCCGCCGCAGCTATTGACATTGCCAACACTTGACACACATCGGCACACATTAGCCACAGTGCGCAAGCACACACCGTTCAGTACTGTAAACAAAGTACACATCCACTCACACCTGTACACACACCTGTACTACACCTGTACCACACATGTACACACATGTACCACACCTGTACACACCTGTACACACACGTACACACTTGTACCACACACGTACACACATGTACCACACCTGTACCACACCTTTAAAAACACAAGCATCCCCCCGTATAGCCAGAACAGATTGTTGGGGCAATTGCTGTTAGTGAGCACCTACGAAGGCCGGCACGGCACACGAGGGGGTGGGTGGCCAGCACCACGCCAGGCCGCCTTTGTATCCCCAGTGGCGATGTTTACACACCGCACCAGGTACTCATTTGAGGCCGAGTCAACCTAGGGGAGGCCCAGGACCGGTTAAGATAATCGTCAGGTTCGTAAGCGCAGGGTGCTAACCGCTACCGCTCCCCCAAATGCGCATGCGTACACACTTTCAATACTGTAAACCGAGTACACATTCACTCACTCACACCTGTACACACCTGTACACACACCTGTACACACCTGTACACACACATGTACACACCTGTACACACACGTGTACACACACGTGTACCACACCTGTACACACATGTGCACACCTGTACATACATGTACACACCTGTACATACATGTACACACCTGTACATACATGTACACACCTGTACATACATGTACACACACATGTACACACTCCTGTACACACCTGTACCACACCTGTACACACCTGTACCACACCTGTACACACACATGTACACACACATGTACACACCTGTACACACACCTGTACACACACCTGTACACACACCTGTGCACACCTGTACCACACATGTACACACACATGTACACACACACGTACACACATGTACACACACCTGTGCACACCTGTAAACACCTGTACACACATGTACCACACCTGTACCACACCTGTACACACACATGTACACACCTGTACACACATGTACACACACATACACACCTGTACACACACATACACACCTGTACACACATGTACACACCTGTGCACACCCACGTGGCCGTCAGCAGTGACAGTTGGTGACCAAGGTTCACCTGCGAAAGCGCTCGTGCTCTGGGTAGTGGTTGAGGTGGGGGGGGGGCACGGGGCGACGAGGGTGGTGGTGGGGGGGGAATGGTCCCCGCCGATGATGCTGCAGAGCTGACCCAGGTCGGGCTGTACCACCGCAACCCAGAGGTGGTGGGTGACAGCCAAAGTAGACTCTACCAAGATCTCTTTTACCAGTGGCAAAATATAGTAGTAAGGTTTTTACCCGTTTAAACTTGTACAAAACTGACACCTTTATACAAGGCATCATGTTTGCAATAACCACAACACAAGTAGTCAAAAATGCAAACAAAAAGAAGCAACTCTGATAATGATAATAATATGCACTGTCCTTGAAGTTGATTGGTCCACACCCGAGACGGCTTTCTTAATAGAGCCTAGTCTCCATTGGTGTTGGACCAGATGACGCCAAAAGGCGCACAACTCAAAGACAGCGCACTATCAGAGTATTGAGAGCTCGGGGTAAGCATTTACACTGAGACCTCCTTTACCAGTGGCAAAATATAGTAATAGGTTTTTACCCTTCTATCTGGCAACAAAACTGACACCTTTATACAAGGCATCATGTTTGCAATAACCACAACACAAGTAGTCAAAAATGCAAACAAAAAGAAGCAACTCTGATAATGATAATAATATGCACTGTTCTTGAAGTTGATTGGTCCACACCCGAGACGGCTTTCATTAGAGCCTAGTCCCCATTGGTGTTGGACCAGATGACGCCAAAAGGCGTACAAATCAACTCAAAAACAGTGCACTATCAGAGTATTGAGAGCTCGGGGTAAGCATTTACACTATGAGACCTCCTTTACCAGTGGCAAAATATAGTAGACTAGGCTCTAAGAAAAGCTGTCTCGGGTGTGGACCAATCAACTTCAAGGACAGTGCATATCATTACCATTATCAGAGTTGTTTCTTTTTGTTTGCATTTTGACTGCTTGTGTTGTGGTTATTGCAAACATGATGCCTTGTATAAAGGTGTCAGTTTTGTACCAGTTTAAAAGGGTAAAAACCTACTACTATACTCTACCACTTGAGGGGTATGGACAAGGGGGGTGTGTGTGGAGTGGTTGTGAGGAGCGGTGGTGTAGCGGCTAGCGCTACGACCCTGACGAGCCGGGTTCGATTCCCGCTCACGGACAATGCCAGTGACGATTATCCGAACCGGTTTTTGGGTGAGATCGCGTAAAATATAAATGTGTCGTTAAACCGGCCAGCACCGTGATGCGGCCGATTATTAGGTCGATTTGGCCTCAAATGAGTACATGGTGCGGTGTGTAAGCATTGCCACTAGGGAGACAAAGGCGGCCGGGCGTGGTGCTGGCCACCCGCCCCCTCGTGTGCCGTTCTGGCCTTCATAGGTGCTCGCTAACAGCACTTGCCCCCACAGTCTGTGAAGGCTACACGGGGGATCTCTGTCTTTGTATTAAAAGGCTATTTGTGGAAAGTAGATCATCGAATTTCCAAAAACGCCGGATAATGTCATCACGATTTAAAATAGCTTACTCTTGTACAACATTGTTTGTGGGTGTTGCGTGTACGTTGTATTTTTCCAGTGTTTTAAATTTGCTTACGATACGAAATTGTCATGAACATACAAAATTTGAAAAATTCGAAATACCCAACTGTTAAATGTTACCGTATTTACCGTCCCGCACTTACACCGCTACAATGTCGAAGACTGCATCACGGGGTGATGTACATGCACTACGCAGTACAACAAGAATGATGTACGGAGTAAGTACTGCAAGAACGCACTACGTAACAGTTTAACACGTAGACTTTCGCGACCAATATCATCCATAATAGAGGATGATGTGTCGTTAAAACCCGCCAACACCCGGCACAGCCAACTAGTAAGGGTTGTCACATAAACAGAATGTGCCAATTCATCACTGGTACAGCACTAGTGTGTAGTGTTGTGTATAGTGTAGTGTATAGTGTTGTGTATAGTGTAGTGTATCGTGCAGTGTATAGTAGTGTAGTGTGTAGTGTTGTGTATAGTGTAGTGTATAGTGTAGTGTATAGTGTAGTGTATAGTGTAGTATACTAGTACAGCACTAGTGTATAGTGTATTGCAGTGTAGTATACTAGGACAGCACTAGTGTATAATGTAGTGTATTGTGTATAGTAGTGTAGTGTATAGTGTAGTATATCGTATAGTGTAGTGTATAGTGTAGTATACTAGTACAGCACTAGTGTATAGTGTAGTGTATAGTGTTGTGTATAGTAGTGTATAATGTAGTATACTAGTACAGCACTAGTGTATAGTGTAGTGTATAGTGTATTGTATAGTGTAGTATACTAGTACAGCACTAGTGTATAGTGTTGTGTATAGTGTTGTGTATAGTAGTGTAGTGTAGTATACTAGTACAGCACTAGTGTATAGTGTATTGTATAGTGTAGTATACTAGTACAGCACTAGTGTATAGTGTTGTGTATAGTGTTGTGTATAGTAGTGCAGTGTAGTATACTAGGACAACACTAGTGTATAATGTAGTGTATTGTGTATAGTAGTGTAGTGTATAGTAGTATATTGTATAGTGTAGTGTATGGTATAGTATATAGTGTAGTGTATAGTAGTGTAGTGTATTATATTGTATCGTGTAGTGTATAGTGTAGTGTATAGTGTAGTGTATAGTGTATTGTATAGTGTAGTGTATAGTAGTGTAGTATATAGTGTAGTGTATAGTGTAGTGTATAGTAGTGTAGTACATAGTGTAGTATACTAGTACAGCACACCGGTGTGTTGGAGAGCCAAGCCACAACATTTACAATCTGAGTCACGACGTTTTGCCAGTAATTACAACCAGCTTCATCAGGCGACAGCCACATTTGTTAAGTCCACCCGTTTTGTTCCTTATATGGAGGCGTAGATGTGTTGACCACGCAGCAGCTACTACGTAACACTACGTAGTACGTTTGTGTTTCAACACAAGCACGTTCATAGTAAAACGTTTCTGGGTTAGATCGCGTTACTTATAAATGTGTCGCTACCCTCCACGGCCAATCACAACATTTGTGAATTCACTCAACACACCGGTGGGCTTAAGTGGCGAACTATTTTGTCTTTTCTCAACGTGACACTTTTTTACCGATTGGCCGTGTCGGGTGGTGGAGGGTAGCGACACATTTATAAATAACGCGATCGAACCCAAAAACGTTATTATGTATAATATTGGTCGTGAAAGCCTGCTACGTGTTAAACTAACACAAGCACGTGTTTGACGATCGCCGGACTGATACAGTGCTCAGGCGAACGCCCAAGTTAACGGATGCACTTTTTGGCCGGACCGCACCGTGCATATTTTCTGTTGTTACTCCATACCGTGTCAACCCACACGGTTTACTCCGTATATTCTTGTATGTACAGGGAAACTGAGTTTTCAGGTCCATACGGCGTGGTACAGCCGTTTCGGGCGAGGACAATAAAAAAATCCAACAGCTTTTGTTTATCTTATTGGTTCTTTCGGTAAAGTCACGGAGAAGGGAAATAATAAAAATAAAACATAAAATAATTCTCACGACGTTTCGGCCACAACGCAAGCAGCCGTCCTCTGAAGACATTCAGACGCCGTCTTTCCGACAGACCTGTTCTTCACCTGAGGACGGCTGCTTGTGTTGTGGCCGAAACGTCGTGAGAATTATTTTATTATGTTTTATTTGTATTATTTTATTATTTCAATCCTATGTGACTTTACCGAAAGAACCAAGAAGATGAATCCCTGCAGTCACGAAAGCTTTAAATCGAGCTTTTACTATGTTTTATTTTCATTATTTTATTATTTCCCTTCTACATGACTTTACCGAAAGAACCAAGAAGATGAATCCCTGCAGTCACAAAAGCTTTAAATCGAGCTTTTGTTTAGTAGCTTCAACTTTTGTCTGTTTGTGTTTTTCTCTCGTGATGGGACTTTGTGGTATGAACGTTGAGATTCATAAGGAGCACGGGGTGACCAACACGGTCTGAACTGGTCTGTAATAAGGTAGGGCACTGATAGGGCGTTGACAAGTATTATTCGTCACGAGAAATGTTGACACGTGCAGTATTTTCATTGCCAAGTTGTATGTTTGTAGTGTATAATGTACGGTAGATATAATACTTTACAATGAAATCGAGCGTAGCTACTTGTATATGTCACGCCACATGGTGACGTTCGCTGGACTGGGTTACAATCTTTGGAGCGGTTTTGCCGGGAACGACCTGGGACCACCGGATAATCAATAATCTACTTTGGTTATCCATTGGAGGTTTTTGAGTTAGATCGCGTAAATATAAAACGTGTCGCTAAACCTGCCACAGCCAATTAGTGAGGTTTGTCGCGTGAACAAAACGCGCCGGTGTTAGTTACTACTTCAGCCCGCCGGAGTGTTGGGAGAGCAAACCCACAAAAATGTACAATTCGAGTAATTACAATGAGCACCGATCTTCATTTGAAGCTTTCGTGACTGCGGTAATCCACGCTCTTTGGTTCTTTCGGTAAAGTCACGTGGGTAGAACAATAACAGATCACGACGTTTCGATCGCAACACAGGCAATCGTTATCAGGTGGGACACGCGATCGGAACGTCGTTATCTAACACATTCCTGCGGAGGGAGCTGGTAGGAACGTTGGGTTGCTCGGTCAATGGCGGCGCGGTGTATTCCGCAAATATTCCCGACTGTGAGGGCGGGCACAAGCCGGCGTGAGTAGGTTAAACGTTGAGTTTTATAAGGGCACCACGGGGTGACCAGCCCCACCCCTCCCACCCAGCCCCACCCTCCCCACCCAGCCCCTCCCTGCACGACGGACACAATAATCCCCTGTGGGCTGGTGTAACCAGAAGGTTCCTACTAGTATTATTTTTCTACCTACGTGACGTTACCGAAAGAACCAAAGAGTCCGGCTAGCATCCTCAGACGACATCCAGATTTGTAGCGAAATCCTCCCCCTGTTACGTTCTTAACGACACATTTATATTTACGCGGTCTGACCCAAAAAAGGAATTGGTCACAAAAGCCTACGCTCACCCACTCACCTACCCACTCACTCACACAGTCGCCCACTCACCCACTCACTCACCACACTGCAGGTCACAACGTAACGTTCACACACTCACCTACACATTCACTCACACAGTCGCCCACTCACCCACTCACTCACCAACTCACTCACCACACTGCAGGTCACAACGTAACGCTCACCCACTCACCTACCCACTCACTCACACAGTCGCCCACTCACCCACTCACTCACCACACTGCAGGTCACAAGATAACGCTCACCCACTCACCTACCCACTCACTCACACAGTGGTGAGCTGTGGGTGAGCGTAGTGGTGAGGAGTGGGTGAGTGAGTGAGTGCGTAGTGGTGAGCTGTGGGTGAGCGTAGCAGTGAGCGGGTGAGCAAAGTGCAAGTGAGCGAGTGAGTGCGTAGCGGTGAGGAGCGGGTGAGCGAGGTGTGGGTGAGCGTAGTGGTGAGCTGTGGGTGAGCGTAGTGGTGAGCTGTGGGTGAGCGTATTGGTGAGCGGTGGGTGAGCGTAGCGGTGAGCTGTGGGTGAGCGTAGTGGTGAGCTGTGGGCGAGCGTAGTGGTGAGCTGTGGGCGAGCGTAGTGGTGAGCTGTGGGCGAGCGTAGTGGTGAGCTGTGGGTGAGCGTAGTGGTGAGCGGTGGGTGAGCGTAGTGGTGAGCTGTGGGCGAGCGTAGTGGTGAGAGGTGGGTGAGCGTAGTGGTGAGCTGTGGGTGAGCGTAGTGGTGAGCTGTGGGTGAGCGTAGTGGTGAGCTGTGGGTGAGCGTAGTGGTGAGCTGTGGGTGAGCGTAGTGGTGAGCTGTGGGTGAGCGTAGTGGTGAGCTGTGGGCGAGCGTAGTGGTGAGAGGTGGGTGAGCGTAGTGATGAGCTGTGGGTGAGCGCATTGGTGAGAGGTGGGTGAGAATAGCGGTGAGCTGTGGGTGAGCGTAGTGGTGAGCTGTGGGCGAGCGTAGTGGTGAGCTGTGGGTGAGCGTAGTGGTGAGCTGTGGGTGAGCGTAGTGGTGAGCTGTGGGCGAGCGTAGTGGTGAGCTGTGGGTGAGCGTATTGGTGAGAGGTGGGTGAGCGTAGCGGTGAGCTGTGGGTGAGCGTAGTGGTGAGCGGTGGGTGAGCGTAGTGGTGAGCTGTGGGTGAGCGTAGTGATGAGCTGTTGGTGAGCGTATTGGTGAGAGGTGGGTGAGCGTAGCGGTGAGCTGTGGGTGAGCGTAGTGGTGAGAGGTGGGTGAGCGTAGCGGTGAGCTGTGGGTGAGCGTAGTGGTGAGCGGTGGGTGAGCGAGGTGTGGCTCCAACTATAGGGCAGGCCGGGGCGTGTGCTGGCTCGGCATGACCACAAGAATGCCACGTGGATTAGGAGCCGGGCGAGCGCTTGGTTCACCTCCCCTGCCACCGTCGCACCGCGCGAACGTTCGGGCGACGTCGGCGCGACAAGCGCCGCCCCTTCGCTGCCACTCGCGTTGAAAAATATAATTTAAGGACGATTCGTCATTCAAATTCCTCCACACCCCCCCCCCGCCTCTCATCTCCGATCCGCAAATTCTATTGTCTCCAGGGTTAAGCCGCGATTCATTCCATTAACGGGCGGGCTTGTCAACAATTACATAACAGGTGAAACAACTGGCAAGCGTGCGACATACACGTATCATTATTATTGTTGTTGTTTTGACGACTGCTACCGTTGTTAACGTTTTAATGCATTCGGTGAGACCCAGGGTAGCAGCCTCGCAGCGAGTCTCAAGATTCACTTTCAGGAGGGTCCTGCCACGTTTTCGCATTAGGCGAGGGGGGGGGGCGATGATTCCGCTGCCGTGTGTTGATCCTCGCTCACGGTCACCAACACCGGAGGATGTTTGTCTTTGTGCGCTATGAGTTGTTGTGTTGAGCGGCAGCGCCGCGCTTTGCACGCCGCGCTACGAACCCGGCGACCCGGGTTCGATTCCCGCTCGAGGCCAACACGGGTAACAATTATCTGAACCGGCCATGGGCCTCCCCTAGTGTGTGAGAAAGTGTGTGAGAGAGTGTGAGACTGAGAGTGTGTGAGGTAGTGTCTCATACGAGTACCTGGTGCGGTGTGTAGACATCGCCACTGGGGAGACAAAGGAGGCCGGGCGTGGTGCTGGCCACCCACCCCCTCGTGTGCCGTTCCGGCCTTCATAGGTGCTCGCTCGCTAACAGCACTTGCCCCTACAGTCTGTTGAGGCTATACAGGGGATCTTTGTCTTTGCTGCGAGTTGTATGTGGGGGAACGGTGGCGTGGCAACGATTGGCGCTGCGCTGCAAAACTCGGCAGACCTGAGTTCGATTCCCGCTCACGGCCAACACCGGTGACGATTATCGGAACCGGTCCTGGGCCTCCCCCCTAGGTCGACTCGGCCTAAAATGAGTACCTGGTGTGCGGTGTGTGTGTAAAACATCGCCACTGGGGAGACAAAGGCGGCCGGGCGTGGTGGTTATAGCCACAAACTCCCGTCGTATGCCGTGCCGGCCTTCATAGGTGCTGCTCACTGACAGCAGATGCCCCAACAGTCTGTTAAAGACGACATGGGGCATCTTTGTCTATTCATCACAACGGAGTGATTTGCAGGGCATCTTTCCACATTCGAGTGTTTTTTTGTGGCCAATACCAGTTCATACTGTACGTGTGTTTTTTTTTGTCAGCTCTGAGAGCAAAATGGAAAACCCACGCAGAACACGGGGGGGGGGGAGGGGGGGAGGAGAGCGAGAGAGATAAACATACCAGAGACTCCAAACAGAGGAGGAGGGCTCCAAGTCGGGAATCGAACCCAGGTGATTTTTGCAGTGAGGCACGAACGCTTACCACTGCGTGCCACCCTGGGCGCTCACGATCCAAACTTGTTTTCCTCGTTATGAATTTGTCTTAACGGAGAAGGGAAGTCAGCGTTAGGGTGGCTCGGAGATGTTAACTACCTCGCCTGGTGTACAGGAGGTCGGAGGTTCGATCCCGACCCTGACACCTGCTGCTGTATATTTGGAGTTTGCTTATCTTTCTTTCTCATCATCATCATCACGGTGGCTAGATGTTAACTACCTCGCCTGGTATGCAGGAGGTCGTAGGTTCGATCCCGACCCTGACTCCTGCTGCTGTATATTTGGAGTTTGCGTGTCTCTCTCTCATCATCATCATCACGGTGGCTAGGAGATGTTAACTACCTCGCCTGGTGTACAGGAGGTCGTGGGTTCGATCCCGACCCTGACTCCTGCTGCTGTATATTTGGAGTTTGCGTGTCTCTCTCTCATCATCATCATCACGGTGACTAGGAGATGTTAACTACCTCGCCTGGTGTACAGGAGGTCGGGGGTTCGATCCCGACCCTGACTCCTGCTGCTGTATATTTGGAGTTTGCGTGTCTCTCTCTCTCTCATCATCATCACGGTGGCTAGGAGATGTTAACTACCTCGCCTGGTGTACAGGAGGTCGTGGGTTCGATCCCGACCCTGACGCCTGCTGCTGTATATTTGGAGTTTGCGTGTCTCTCTCAACATCATCATCACGGTGGCTAGGAGATGTTAACTACCTCGCCTGGTGTACAGGAGGTCGGGGGTTCGATCCCGACCCTGACGCCTGATGGATATTGCACGTTCTCTCTCCCCGTGGTGGCGTGGATTTTTCTCAGGGTCATCCACTGATTCCCTCCACATTTAGAATCAACGCCACGTGTTTAGAGTATCTGACTGCTGATATCAATGTCGAGGTGATGATCATGATGATGATAAGCCACTTCGTTGAGTTAGCAATTGTGATATATATATATGCTCCAAGCACGTGTGCTGTTTCATTCAGACGCTGTTGCCTCGACAGACCTGATCTTCACCTGAGGACGGCTGCTTGCGTTGTGGCCGAAACGTCGTGAGAATTATTTTATTATGTTTTTTTATTTTTATTTTATTACTTCCCTTCTACGTGACTTTACCGAAAGAACCAAGAAGATTATCAATTGTGATAGCCAGGTCGCTTCTGAAAAAGAGCTACAGATCTTCGTGGGGGCATTACCTCGTAAAAAAATAAAATAAAAGGTTTAGTTTAGAGCTGTGGGTGAGCGAGCGAGTGCGTAGTGGTGAGGAGAGGGCGAGTGAGCTGTGGGTGAGCGAGTGACAGCGGAGTGGTGAGGAAAGGGCGAGTGAGCTGTGGGTGAGCGAGTGACTGCGTAGTGGTGAGAGGGCGAGTGAGCTGTGGGTGAGCGAGTGACAGCGGAGTGGTGAGGAAAGGGCGAGTGAGCTGTGGGTGAGCGAGTGACAGCGGAGTGGTGAGGAGAGGGTGAGTGAGCTATGGGTGAGCGAGCGAGTGCGTAGTGGTGAGGAGAGGGTGAGTGAGCTGTGGGTGAGCGAGTGAGTGCGTAGTGGTGAGGAGAGGGCGAGTGAGCTGTGGGTGAGCGAGTGACAGCGGAGTGGTGAGGAGAGGGTGAGTGAGCTGTGGGTGAGCGAGTGACAGCGGAGTGGTGAGGAGAGGGTGAGTGAGCTATGGGTGAGCGAGCGAGTGCGTAGTGGTGAGGAGAGGGCGAGTGAGCTGTGGGTGAGCAAGTGAGTGCGTAGTGGTGAGGAGAGGGCGAGTGAGCTGTGGGTGAGCGAGTGACAGCGGAGTGGTGAGGAGAGGGCGAGTGAGCTGTGGGTGAGCGAGTGAGTGCGTAGTGGTGAGGAGAGGGCGAGTGAGCTATGGGTGAGCGAGTGAGTGCGTAGTGGTGAGGAGAGGGCGAGTGAGCTATGGGTGAGCGAGTGCGTAGTGGTGAGAAGAGGGTGAGTGAGCTATGGGTGAGCGAGCGAGTGCGTAGTGGTGAGGAGTGGGTGAGCAAGGTGCAGGCATTACCTAGCAAAATAAACATAGAATCTAAATCCTGGCAGGTGGCGGAGGAGAAGGGATCCCGCAAGAAGGCTCCATTTCCTAAAGTGTCCTCGATTATATGTTTTTATCTCATCTGTTTAGGGGGCAGTGTTTCTAAAACTGCGGACCACTCTGTCGATGCAAACATTACCACCGGACCACCCAGCCTGCACCCCGTGCCTCCCTTATTACAGACCAATTCAGAACCTTATTGATCACCCTGTTCCCCTCATAAATCTCAACGTTCATCCAAAATGTGTTCTTTTTTGCCCGTATTGAAACGGCTGTACGACGGATGGATCCGAAAACGCAATTTCCCTGTACAAGAATGCGGGTAAACCGTATGGGTTGACAGGTATTCTACTATACGCTACACTGCTATACGCTACACTGCTATACGCTACACTACTATACGCTACACTACTATACGCTACACTACTATACGCTACACTGCTATACGCTACACTGCTATACGCTACACTACACTACTATACGCTACACTACTATACGCTACACTGCTATACGCTACACTGCTATACGCTACACTGCTATACGCTACACTGCTATACGCTACACTGCTATACGCTACACTGCTATACGCTACACTGCTATACGCTACACTGCTATACGCTACACTGCTATACGCTACAATGCTATACGCTACACTGCTATACGCTACACTGCTATACGCTACACTGCTATACGCTACACTGCTATACCTACACTGCTATACGCTACACTGCTATACGCTACGCGACTATACGCTACACTACTATACGCTACGCGACTAGACGCTACGCGACTATACGCTACGCGACTATACGCTACGCGACTATACGCTACGCGACTATACGCTACGCTACTATACGCTACGCTACTATACGCTACGCTACTATACGCTACGCTACTATACGCTACGCTACTATACGCTACGCTACTATACGCTACACTACTATACGCTACGCTACTATACGCTACGCTACTATACGCTACACTACTATACGCTACACGACTATACGCTACAACTGCTATACGCTACACTACTATACGCTACACTACTATACGCTACATGACACCACAATAGTACATTCCTGTCAACCCCTTATCAAGAGCCTACCTTATTACAGACCAATTCAGAACCGCATGGGTCACCCCGTGTCCCCTATACATCTCAACGTTCATCCTACAAAGTCCCATCACAAGGGAGAAACACAAACTCAATTTCCCTGCACAAGAGAGCGGGGTAAACCGTACGGGGTGACACGGAATGCCCCCAGCCCCCCCATGGTGACAGCACGCATCCACATCTCTCTGGATACCACGCATACTCAATTATCCATATGACCGGAACGTCAACATTATTTTGCTAACGCAGCTAGACGTTTATTTTTAGGGGGGGGCATTTAGATGTTAGGGTAGTTTTAACCAGGGGAAAAATTGAATATTTTTTGCCAGTATCAAAGTATGAAAAATAACAAGAATAGGTTTTGGTATTGGCAAAGGAGGTCTAGTGATGTAGATGCTCACCCGAGCCCTCATTACTTTGATAGTGCATGGTCTTTGAGCTGTGCACGCCTTTTGGCGTACTCTGGTCTAGCACCAATTGGGTCGAGGCTCAAAAGAAAGCCGTCCCTTGGTGTGGACAAATCAGTTTCAAGGACAATGCATATATTATCATAGTGCGTTTTTTGTTTGCATTTTGACTGCAATTATTGTGGTTAATGCAGACATGAATCCTTGTAAAAAGGTTTCAGTTTTGTCGCCAGAAAAAAGGGAAAACCCCTATTATTAAGTATAAGTTTTACGCTTTCTGTCAATGAAACAGGAGGTTGTTCAGATGCTCAAACACCAGACGGAAACCTCTCGCTAGGAATCAAGCACTGCATTAACCGCTCACAGTACTTGCGGTGAACATGCAAACGAACGTGCCTCTGATATCACTGGTCAACAAAAAAAAATTCTGGCCTGGACTTTTGCAGCTGTTCTAGACTAATTTCAGGGTGCCGATTCCAAATCTGATCTCAGATTTGCTCTATCACATCTCATTTATATGCTATCGGCATACCCCATTTTCATTGATTTTACCAGAAATTAACTCCGTCACTTATGATTGCAAGTTGTTGCGAGTCAGTGACTGCTTTAGTGTGTAGGATAGTGTGATTATAATATCATTTTATGTAGATATCCACATTTATTTAATATATTTCTTCTGCAGTTTTCATTGAAAATGCAATATTTAATATCTCAAAAACCTGACGTGATAGACAAAAACTGATGCCAGATTTGGAATCAGCACCCCAAAATTACCTTAAACCCGTTGGAATACCTTATGCCAGAAAAAGTGTGTTGACCAGTGTAATCGGTGGGCATTGCCTATGAAACTGATTTGTCTACGCCAGAGGCGGCAGCAGCAGCAGCCTTCTCTTTAGGGCCTCGTCTCACCACCAGTGTCAGACCAAAGAACGCCATCAGGCAAACAGCACAAAGACAATGCCACTAGGTAACCAGAGCATGCTTTGTGCTTGCATGCTCAACGCAAGTGCGTGTGGTTAGCTGCCGAACCGTTCAGCAGTTCTACTGCTGGATTATTATTATTTTTTTCCGCCTGTGTTGCGATCGAAACGTCGTCATCTATTATTTGTTTCTACCTACGTAACTTTACCGAAAGAACCAAAGAGTATAGTGTAGTGCATAGTAGTGTAGTATAGAGTAGTGTAGTGCATAGTGCAGTGTATAGTAGTGTAGTATAGAGTAGTGTATTGCATAGTGCAGTGTATAGTAGTGTAGTATAGTATAGTGTAGTGCATAGTGCAGTGTATAGTGTAGTGTATAGTTTTACTGTATAGCAGTGTAGTGTTTCGTAAACAAAACAAAAAACGACGCCCACGATAAACTCGCGCCTCGTTTCAGCGAACGCACGCGGCGGAGTCAAAGGGGACGGGGCTCTCCCTACCCCCGTTCACTTGCGCTTGAAAAGAGATGAGATCAATCGTAGGCACTATCACCGCCCTTCCCGTCATCCGCAAGCCAACGGCGAATGACAACAGTACACAGAGGAACGCCGTGTTACTGTTGAGACTTTCACGCGAACTCTACGGTGCGAGCACGTGCGGTGGCGAACGTGAAGTGAACTTTCACAATGAATTGAAGTTTTTGTTAGTTACAAATTTTGGCGTAAATCCACCGCCAAAAACCGCGCTGGAAGACGTCTGCCAGTAGAGGAAGATGATGTTAAACTCCCCCGCCTGGTATGCAGGAGGTCGTGGGTTAATCCCAACCATGACGCCTGCTCTAGATTTGGAGTTTGCGTGTCTCTCTCTCTCCCCGCGTGGATTTTCCTCCGGTTTTTTCCCCTCCACATTTAGAATCGACATCACGGCGTTTGGATATTTTTGCTGCTACAAATTTCCAGACGATAAGCCACTTTCCTCGAGCTATCATTTGTGATAGCCGTGTCACTTTGTAAAATAAAACAAAGTTCAGTTTCAATTTAACTAGAAGGACTTTTAGTTTTAAGAATCGATACTGGCCACTGTCTATAAATGGAAGCCTCTCCAAGCCGCCATTCGCTCAGGATCTTGCAACGCGACAAGACCCCAGATCCTCGCTGGCGACGCGCGATCCGATCTCATCGCCGCTCCATCTCCACCGTTGGGGGGGGGGGGGGGTGTTTGTATCACCACGAGGCCGCCAAATAAAAAATTACCCGTAAAAACAAAGTTTTTCACTATAAATCCTTTATATGCGTGGCATCGGTTTTATTTTATTATTCATTTCCGTTTTTCTTGAGTAAGAGTTTCATTTTTATCACATTGGTATTTTAAATTAAATATAAGGAAAGTCGTTATATAGGATTATAAGGTTTTCAGTTTTTGTATGATTGTTTATATTGTACATTTTTGTTGTTTTCTTAAATAATTTTCTGTGTTTAGGAAAAATATATGATTGTGTTAGTGAAAATTTGGTAATTACAATTGGTAATTACATATAATTTATTTTTTCCTAAAAAGTGGAAAATATTGGAAAAACATTTTCACGAAATAAATTGTCACGCACGAGTCTGTGTGCAAAATGTCAGCTCGATTGGATCACGGGAAGTGGGTTAAAAAACGACCGAAAGATTTGCACGGTCGTAAGCGCGCAAGCAAGCAAGCGAACTTAATATAAAGGATTTAAAAGTTGTCGAGTAAATATCCTCTCTCTAGAGGGGCTCTCTCCTCCCGCGGAAAACATTCCCTGGCAGTAGCGGCACGAGCGAGCGATTGCAGAGGCTGCGCTACGACCTCTCCTCCTTCCTCTTACTCCTCTTCTTCTTCCGTATGGCTGCTGATGTAGATTGCAGAGCAACGACTACAATTCCACATTCAGGTGCTCAAGCGCAGACAACCGTGTCAGGAGTCAGCGGAGCATTTGCATCGCCGTGACGTCCCCTTCGTATTTGTCGATGTGGGGGCGGCGCTGCGTCGTTATGAGTCGTCGTACTGCGGTGCTGTTCAGGACGACGGACCCACGGTCGCACGCCACCGCTGGAGAGGTTTTGTTTGTTAGCGCAGTGGGGGGACTAGGCAGCTACGTGGAAGATCAAACCCCAGGGGATTTTATGCGTCGAGCCTTTGACACCGGTGTTTCCTTGAAACTCCGTTCAGCTCTCCAAGCGTCATCGGGCTTTGCGGTTTGCGTGGTCAGTGGATGGCGGTTTAGGGGTGGACCTGTGAGGCTATCGGCGATGGACCGTGGGGGTTGATACTCTGGCGCAAAGCGGGGTAAAAGCGAGCGAGCGAGCGTGCGCGCACTGTGCTATGAAACCGGAGAAGTGAATTTCATTCCAGGCCCTGTGGGCTGGCGTCAATGGCGACCGACATCCGAAACCGGTCACGGGCAGGAGCTTTGTTAAAAAAGAAAACACAGCACAAAGAAGAATCGCGTCGCTTTTTACGTTTTCATTTGGGCCCTCTTCCATTAGTATAATCATGAAGTGGCTTTTCAATCCCCCTGGGCTTAGTAGGTTGAACCACTTAGGACTGTAATTCAGAGAGAAATCATTCGGGGTCCGCCGCCTTCTTGATGATCTGGAGAAGTGCTGATGAAATACCAAGGCGCTAAACTAAACTATTTGAACTATTTTTCAATTTCGCGAGGTAAGGCCCTCCTGAGCTATGTAACTCTTTTTAGACGCGACCTGGCTATCACAAATGATAGCGCAACGAAGTTGCTTTTCATCACGTTGACATTTATAATAGCAGCCAACGATTCTAAACACGTGATGCTGATGCTAAATGTGGAGGGAAAAAGCGGAGGGATTGGGGAGAAAAAATCATCGAAACCACGGAGAGAGAGACATGCACCAAAAACTCCAAATATACAGCGGGTGTCAGGGTCCGGATCGAACCCACGACCTCCTGTTTACCAGTCGAGGTAGTTAACATCTCCTAGCCACCGTGATGATGATGATGATGATGAGAGACACAAAAACTCCAAATATACAGCGGGTGTCAGGGTCGGGATCGAACCCACGACCTCCTGTTTTACCAGGCGAGGGTAGTTACCATCTCAGCACCAGTGGCACCCTTAAATTAATATTCCATCCAGGCTGGGATGGCGACTGGACAGAGCCTGGCGTAAGTGCCGAACCGTCACGTTATTTCACTAATAGGCTGTACACTTCAAAACCGATGGACGATTACCCTCAGAGTGACATCCCCATGGGTATTATTAAGACGATTGCGACAGTTTTGATTGCCAAGCGGCCTAATTTGGTGACACTGCCCATGTGCCATCAATTCATTCGTAATGTTGTTGGGTTACTCTCCGACTGCACAGAAGATTCCAGCACTTTTGCCAATCACTGCTGGATGAAGCCCCCTCTCTCTCTCCTCCACCCCCTCAGCCATCCCCCCCTAACTCCCACCGCCTCCCCACACCACGCCGTCATGGTCGCGATAGCTGCTGATCCACTTGGAGCGGACGCGTCGAAAGAGGTTGCTTCGTTGAGCTATCATTTGTGGCTACTGCAAAATAAACTAATCGCTCGGAGGGGGGAGGGGGGTTACCTGATGACATAAACAATATCTACACTAGGGGGGACCTCATTTGCCAGTAAAAATATGATAATTGGTTCTTTACCCTTCTATCTGGCAACAAAACTGACACCTTTTTGCAAGGAGTCATGTTTGCATAGACCGCAATACCTGCAGTCATAATACAAACAAAAGAACATAACTCTGATAATGTGCACTGTCCTTGAAGTTGATTGGTCACACCCGATGACAGCTTTCCTTCGAGCCTAGTCTCATATGGGTTGGGACCAGATGACGCCAAAAGGCGCACAACTCAAGGACAATGCACCATCAGAGTATGAGAGCTCGGGGCAAGCATCTACACTATGGGGACCTCATTTGCCAGTAAAAATATGATAATTGGTTCTTTACCCTTCTATCTGGCAAGAAAACTGAAACCTTTTTGCAAGGAGTCATGTTTGCATAGACCGCAATACCTGCAGTCATAATACAAACAAACGAACATAACTCTGATAATGTGCACTGTCCCTGAAGTTGATTGGTCCACACCCGAGACAGCTTTCCTTCGAGCCTAGTCTCATATGGGTTGGACCAGATGACGCCAAAAGGCGCACAACTCAAGGACAATGCACCATCAGAGTATGAGAGCTCGGGGCAAGGCATCTACACTATGGGGACCTCATTTGCCAGTAAAATATGATAATTGGTTCTTTACCTTTCTATCTGGCAACAAAACTGACACCCTTTTTGCAAGGGAGTCATGTTTGCATAGACCGCAATACCTGCAGTCATAATACAAACAAAAGAACATAACTCTGATAATGTACACTGTCCCTGAAGTTGATTGGTCCACACCCGAGACAGCGTTCCTTCGAGCCTAGTCTCATATGGTTGGACCAGATGACGCCAAAAGGCGCACAACTCAAGGACAATGACCATCAGAGTATGAGAGCTCGGGCAAGCATCTACACTATGGGGCAAGCATCTACACTTTTGCTGGCAAATGAGGTCCCCATAGTGTAGATGCTTGCCCCGAGCTCTCATACTCTGATGGTGCATGTCCTTGAGTTGTGCGCCTTTTGGCGTCATCTGGTCCAACCCATATGAGACTAGGCTCGAAGGAAAGCTGTCTCGGGTGGGGACCAATCAACTTCAGGGACAGTGCACATTATCAGAGTTATGTTCTTTTGTTTGTATTATGACTGCAGGTATTGCGGTCTATGCCAACATGACTCCTTGCAAAAAGGTGTCAGTTTGTTGCCAGATAGAAGGGTAAAGAACCAATTACATATTTTACTGGCAAATGATGTCCCATAGTGTAGATGCTTGCCCCGAGCTCTCATACTCTGATGGTGCATTGTCCTTGCGTTGTGCGCCTTTTGGCGTCATCTGGTCCACCCATATGAGACTAGGCTCGAAGGAAAGCTGTCTCGGGTGTGGACCAATCAACTTCAGGGACAGTGCACATTATCAGCGTTATGTTCTTTTGTTTGTATTATGACTGCAGGTATTGCGGTCTATGCAACATGACTCCTTGCAAAATGTGTCAGTTTTGTTGCCAGATAGAAGGGTAAAGAACAATTATCATATTGTACTGGCAAATGAGGTCCCCATAGTGTAGATGCTTGCCCCGACGCTCTCATACTCTGATGGTGCATTGTCCTTGAGTTGTGAGCCTTTTGGCGTCATCTGGTCCAACCATATGAGACTAGGCTCGAAGAAAGCTGTCTACGGGTGTGGACCAATCAACTTCAGGGACAGTGCACATTATCAAGTTATGTTCTTTTGTTTGTATTATGACTGCAGGTATTGCGGTCTATGCAACATGACTCCTTGCAAAAAGGTGTCAGTTTTGTTGCCAGATAGAAGGGTAAAGAACCAATTATCATTGACATAAACAAAGTTTAGTTGTATTTCTATATTATTTTTTTAAAGTGATTTGCTTACCTTTCCTAGCACTCCTATCGTGTGTTTGCACTGTTTGTTGTTGTAACATTCCTACCCCGTGCCCCTGCTGGACACCTGTGAAAAAGTGCTTCATAGCTCATCGGATTTACTCCTGCAGTATGAATAAATATTCAGATTCTGATCTGACTAACTGTGATGACTTATTGATGCTGTTTGGAGGACAGAGGATGTGGGTGGTGGTAGTGGAGATTTAAGAAAAGTGTGACTGTTGTTTCAACTGGAGAGTTAAACTTAAACTAACCTATTTTTACACGCTTTCATTTAACTCGCTCTGTGTTGTTGTTGTCATTGTTGTATCCTCAAATCTTGTAACTCAATTTTAACCCACTTCCCAATGTGGTATCGACTGCAAACTTGGTATACTTATGTCATACTGATGACAAGACGATATTCTATCATTAAAAATAAAAAAAGATATATTTTCAAACATTATTTTTTAAATGTTATGTTTCGGCTTGGGTCTAATTGTCCACGCTCAACTTGACATTGGCTGTAATTGCCCACGTTCCCTTACGTTATGGCAAGCTTCGGGGCCACTTCCTGGAGTCGTGGAGTTCTTCCATTACTCATTTCATAAAGCGTGTTTTAAAAAAGTTTTTTTTACAAATATTACTTATTTTTATTCTACCAGGTAAGACCTACTGAGCTATGTAGCTCTTGTGTCAAAAGGGACCTGGCGATCACGAAGGAAAACTCAACGAAGCGGCTTCACATCGTGTGGAAATTTATAGCAGGAACCAAGTACTCGGAATGCACGTTGATTCTAAATTATGAGAAAAACTGGAGGACACAGCGACAAATCCACGCGACCACAGGAAGAGAGAGAGACGCGCAATCTTCAAATATACAGCAGCAGGCGTCAGGGTCGGGATCGAACCCACGACCTCCTGCACACCAGGCGAGGTAGTTAACATCTCCTAGCCACCCGCAGCACCCAGACACATATCAACGCCAATACCAACAACACCGCCGCTACCGTCGCCACCACCACACCCAGCCAAACAGCGCTAATCACACTCTCGTAATGCGGCAATTTATAGCAATCGTCCATCGCAGAGTGATGTAGGGCTCAGGTGGCTCGTTTTGAAATTGGCTCGATGATCACAAAGAGCCGGGGCGTTGCGCTGTCGCGTCACCGATTGCGTCACCAGTTGCATCACCAGTTGGGTGTTTTTCGGTGAAATATGGGCACCGGTGGCTTCGGACCGTGACGTTTCTTACGCGCCCATCCGCAAGTTCAATAAGGGGCCGTCCATAAATGACGTCACGCGATTTTGGACAATTTTTGATCCCCCCCCCTCGTCACACGGCGTCACAAAAAGTCAGACCCCCCCTCAAATATGACGTCACAAAGCTCTGCCCCCCCCCCCCAAACCATATTTCCAATTTGAAAATAAAAAATTCTTCAAATCACTTTAAACTATTGTCATTGTAGTGCGTATTTAATGTGGCGCTGCACTCTGATGTTGTAGGAGAAAACATTTATTAAGAAGTCTATTTAATTAAGTAGAACGTGTCGTCCATATTTATTTAAAGTTGCGCATTTGATGTGACGTCACATTTCTCAACCCCCCCCTCGTCACACATCGTCACAAATGTACACTTTTCATCACCGGGATATTTTGGGCCAATGGCTGTCATGTTTTTTTTTGGTGATTTCGAAAAGTGTATTGGTTTAGCCATGTTTGTTTGTTGTAGTACAGAGTTAGACTGATGGCCTTAATCTAAGTTGTCTTGTGGTTGTTGTTGTTTGACTTGCATCCCACTGGATATTTGCACAGGGTTGGTGTACGGTGATTTTTCTGCAATATTTTGCTGTCTTTTCTTGGATTTTCTGTTTGCACTTAGTCACAATCACTTTAAGATGTTTTTTGTTATGTTTCTGTTTTTTGTTTGTTGCGGTTGCACCCGATTCAAGAGCCGAATGGTTCACAGGGCTACACCTAATACATGAACTTGAACCGGGAGGAAACCCGTGCAGAAAAGGGGAGAGAAAGAAAGAGAAGATACTGCCTGCTCTCCGACAACGCGACGAATGTACAAGTGAACACATTTTTTATAACGCGGCCGCGATTTGGATGTACAACGCGATCGAGCAAACGAAACTACGTCGCATGGCTGCATTGGCGTAGCGTCTCACAAGGCGGCATGCTGCTGGATTCTTCTAGATCAGGGGTCGGGAACCTTTTTGACTGGGAGAGCCATAAAAGCCAAATATTTCTAAATATTTCATTGAGAGCCATATAGTAATTTTAACGTATAATAAATGAAATATGTCTTACTTTTAATGCGACTTCTGGTGCTGCATGGTTTTGCTGATGGCCTTGTAGTCTGGTTCGTACGTGGTGAGGTTGAGTTTCATGCAGGCGTTGAGGCCCCGTGACACGTGAAATTTATCTTCAAAACTAATTTCTGTTTACTTTCAAATGACACACCATTATTAAGCAATATCACAAGTATTTGAAAATCAGTTCCAAACTGATTTTTTTTTCAACTCAAAATTGTCTGGGAGCCATATGCCGTCACCAGAAGAGCCAGATGGTACACACGCGCCCCCAGTCTTTGTACGGCCTGTGTACGCATCTCATTTTGTGACCGTGCACCGTGCTTCGCCCAACATGACACATCACTTACGACAACGCGATTTTTCCAAAACGCGGTGTTCTTCAGGAACGAATCGGGAATCGAAGCCAGCGGCTTCTTGCTCCGAGGCGCGGCAGTTACCACCACGCTGCCCAACCAATAACTCCCAACAATCGACGCTAAAGCAGAGAAACCCGGCAGGTAAAGAGGTACACGTTGAAGTTCCTTCGCGCCGTACGAAAGCCAACCGTGTTGCCGTGGGCTCGCCAGGATGTGCAGTTGCATGGAGTCTACGTTACCTGGTTACCAGGTCGCCGTGGTAACCAGGGCGAGGGGTTTACCTTGGCGGCGACGATGCTGAGGCCCAGACCGTGCTGCTTCTTGAGCGTGACGGTGAGCACCTTGGGCACCTGGTGTTGCAGCGAGCCCTGCGTCACCACAACCGCACAAACGCAACAGCAAAAGCGCCGCCAATCACACACCGCCATCGTCACCGTGTGTCAGCGTATGTCAGTGTGTGTGGGGAGCGGTAGTGTAGTGTTTTTCCCTTCTACGTGACTTTACCGAAAGAACAAGAAGATGAATCCCTGCAGTCACAAAAGCTTTAAATCGAAAGGTAGTGTAGTGGTTAGTGCGCTGCGCTATGAACCGGTGAGCCGAGTTCGATTCCCGCTCGCGGCCAACACCGGTGGCGATTATTTGAAACGGCACTGGGCCTCCTGTAGGTCGACTCAGCCTCAAATGAGTACCTGGTGCGGTATGTAAACATCGCCGCTAGGGAGACAAAGGCGGTCGGGCGTGGTGCTGGCCACCCACCCCTCGTGTACCGTTCCAGCCTTCATAGGTGCTCGCTAACAGCACTTGCCCCTACAGTCTGTTAAGGCTATACATGGGATCTTTGTCTTTGTGTGTGTCAGTGAGTTGGCACAGTGTAGGGGGGGAGGCATCTGCTAGTCATCTCACAGTCAACCCACGGCACCTGCGGGGTGTGCCCCGTGACCTCTTGCGAGCAGCGAGCCTGCGACGACACTTCACGTGGCCTCAAAAAACATGCACCTGGCCTGGCACAGGTGCCGTGGTTGACGTCACCGTCACTCAGGAGAATGGCGGGTATTGGTATCAAGAGTGTGTAACCGGTCCTGGACCTCCCTTAGGTCGACTCAGCCTCAAATAAGTACCTGGTGCTGCGTGTAAAAACACTGCCACTCGGGAGACAATGGCGGCCGGGCGTGGTGCTGGCTAACAACTCCTTGTTTTCCGTGGCGGCCTTCATAGGTGCTACTCGCTAACAGGACTTGCCCCAACGGTCTGTTGACGCTATACGGGTGATCTTTGTCTTTGTGCTCGTGTAGGACG
>NC_083834.1:3190251-3202872 GCF_015708825.2 Lethenteron reissneri
CCACACACACACTCATACCCACACACACTCACACTCTGTAGAACATGCACACACACTCCACACACACACACACTCATACCCACACACACTCACACTCTGTAGAACATGCACACACACTCCACACACACACTCATACCCACACACACTCACACTCTGTAGAACATGCACACACACTCCACACACACACACACTCATACCCACACACACTCACACTCTGTAAAACATGCACACACACTCCACGTACACACACACACTCATACCCACACACACTCACACTCTGTAGAACATGCACACACACTCCACACACACACACTCATACCCACACACACTCACACTCTGTAGAACATGCACACACACTCCACACACACACTCATACCCACACACACTCACACTCTGTAGAACATGCACACACACTCCACACACACACACACTCATACCCACACACACACACTCTGTAGAACATGCACACACACTCCACACACACACACACACTCATACCCACACACACTCACACTCTGTAGAACATGCACACACACTCCACACACACACACACTCATACTCACACACACTCTGTAGAACATGCACACACACTCACACTCTGTAGAACATGCACACACACACTCCACGTGTACACACACACACTCATACCAACACACTCACTCACACGCTGTAGAACATATACACACACTCCTCGTACACACACACACTCATACCCACACACACTCACACTCTGTAGAACATGTACACACACTCCACGTACACATACACACTCATACACACACTCACTCACAATCTGTAGAACATGCACACACACTACACGTACACACACACACTCACTCACACTGTGCAGAAAATTCACACACACTCCTCGTACACATACACACTCATACCCACACACACTCACACTCTGTAGAACATGTACACACACTCCACGTACACACACACACATTCATACCCACACACACTCACACTCTGTAGAACATGCACACACACTCCACGTACACACACACACTCATACCCACACACACTCACACTCTGTAGAACATGCACACACACTCCACACACACACTCATACCCACACACACTCACACTCTGTAGAACATGCACACACACTCCACACACACACACACTCATACCCACACACACTCACACTCTGTAGAACATGCACACACACTCCACACACACACACACTCATACTCACACACACTCTGTAGAACATGCACACACACTCACACTCTGTAGAACATGCACACACACACTCCACGTGTACACACACACACTCATACCCACACACACTCACACTCTGTAGAACATGCACACACACTCCACACACACACACACTCATACCCACACACACTCACACTCTGTAGAACATGCACACACACTCCACACACACACACACACACACTCATACCCACACACACTCACACTCTGTAAAACATGCACACACACTCCACGTACACACACACACTCATACCCACACACATTCACACTCTGTAGAACATGCACACACACTCCACACACACACCTCATACCCACACACACTCACACTCTGTAGAACATGCACACACACTCCACACACACTCATACCCACACACACTCACACTCTGTAGAACATGCACACACACTCCACACACACACACTCATACCCACACACACTCACACTCTGTAGAACATGCACACACACTCCACACACACACACACACTCATACCCACACACACTCACACTCTGTAGAACATGCACACACACTCCACACACACACACACTCATACTCACACACACTCTGTAGAACATGCACACACACTCACACTCTGTAGAACATGCACACACACACTCCACCTGTACACACACACACTCATACCAACACACTCACTCACACGCTGTAGAACATATACACACACTCCTCGTACACACACACACTCATACCCACACACACTCACACTCTGTAGAACATGTACACACACTCCACGTACACATACACACTCATACACACACTCACTCACAATCTGTAGAACATGCACACACACTACACGTACACACACACACTCACTCACACTGTGCAGAACATGCACACACACTCCTCGTACACATACACACTCATACCCACACACACTCACACTCTGTAGAACATGTACACACACTCCACGTACACACACACACATTCATACCCACACACACTCACACTCTGTAGAACATGCACACACACTCCACGTACACACACACACTCATACCCACACACACTCACACTCTGTAGAACATGCACACACACTCCACACACACACTCATACCCACACACACTCACACTCTGTAGAACATGCACACACACTCCACACACACACACACTCATACCCACACACACTCACACTCTGTAGAACATGCACACACACTCCACACACACACACACACACTCATACCCACACACACTCACACTCTGTAGAACATGCACACACACTCCACACACACACACACTCATACTCACACACACTCTGTAGAACATGCACACACACTCACACTCTGTAGAACATGCACACACACACTCCACGTGTACACACACACACTCATACCCACACACTCACTCACACGCTGTAGAACATATACACACACTCCTCGTACACACACACACTCATACCCACACACACTCACACTCTGTAGAACATGTACACACACTACACGTACACACACACACTCATACCCACACACACTGACACTCTGTAGAACATGTACACACACTCCACACACCCACACTCATACCCACACACACTCACACTCTGTAGAACATGCACACACACTACACGTACACACACACACTCATACCCACACACTCACTCACACTCTGTAGAACATGTACACACACTCCACGTACACACACACACTCATACCCACACACACTCACACTCTGTAGAACATGTACACACACTCCACGTACACACACACACTCATACCCACACACTCACTCACACTCTGTAGAACATGCACACACACGCCACGTACACACACACTCATACCCACACACACTCACACTCTGTATAACAGGGGGAGAACATGTACACACACTCCACGTACACACACACACACTATCACACTCTGCAGAACAGGTAGGAGAGAGAGAACGCACAAACTCTGCTCACTCACACTCACCACAGACTCACTCGCAGACACTGTCACTCACTCACACCCCGCAGAACAGGGGCAGAGAGACAGAAACTCCACACACACAGAGACAGAGAAACGCCCGTGTCTGGAATCGAACCCAGACCCCCCCTCCCCACCTCTCCTTCTCGGGCACGATTTGCTACAACAGCAGCATCCATTCCTCCCTCTCGATCCGAATGATTTACGCGCGTGCTTAGCGCCCTTCAGACGAAACGATAAACACTGCGGCGGGGATAAGAAAAAAAACGCGACTCCCCAAATAACACCGTCCGTGTCTCGCGAGCCGTCGCTTAATCACAACATTCGGAATATCAAACTGCGTTTGGCGGGGGAGCGTGCATAATTTTTTAATGCCGCCTAAAAATAGCTGGAGAGGGCTCCAGCAATAACCGGCCCTGCAAATAGAAGCGCTCCACATTAAAATCTCATCTCCGCGATGAATTACACCATGGCTCACGGCTTTTAAGGAATTAAAACATCGGATTGACTCTCGTTGCGGCAGAGCGCGCGGGAGAAGCGCCACTTTGCCCTGTTTTGTGTGTGTAATGGGTTCCGGAGACACTTGTAGAGGTAACTTCTTTATTACAATACAACACTCCAACAGTCCAACAGTCCAACTACTCTGTTACAGCCTAGGTACACAGCCTAGATACTCTACTCTGGCTACGCTCTGGAACTCGCCCTCACAAGGACGTAGAGCCGGGAGTTCCAGAGTCCCACCACTGGCCCTCACAGCATCCCAGGGTCCTCCGATGGCTGGTCTTGGGTCTTGGGTCTTGAGCTACAACTGGCCCTGATCGTCCAGGGAGCTCCCCTTTTATGCCTAGTCCCCAACGAGGGGTGGGGCCGTGTGCGCCACCAGACATCCCACAGAGCACACACAGCCCCCCCCCCCTTTGGCGGCGCCAAGGGGCTTAAGCGCCTGGGAATCCAATGCCTGGCGCCAAGAGGCTTAAGCGTCTGACCCGCCTGGGAACCCAATGCCTGGCGCCAAGGGGCTTAAGCGCCTGGCCCGCCCAGGGTCCCAGAGCCCCCAGCAGCCCCTCCCGTCTTATGTCACTACATGTGTATGTGTGTGTGGTCTCGGTATCGGCTGCAGGGACCTCAGGAGGTAACTCTGCGATATTCGCTTCTCAAAGTGTCAATTGCTTGCACGTGCAGAGGAGTAAAATGGGGACGTGACGTCAGGTGTGCCGTTCAGTGCGATGACGTCACGTCTCCTGGGGTATTTAAGGGAGACCCCGTGACGTAGGCGGGGTCACTGTGGGAACGGGTAGAGTACGCAGGGTGAAGAGGGAACCAGGGGTAGAGAGGGATCGAGTCGTGTGCAGAGGTCGCAAACGGGTTTTGATTCCTTACCCGTACCCGGCCGCACCAGGGTTGCAAACAGGTACCCGTACCCGGCCGTACCCGTACCCGTACCCTTACCTGTACCCGGCCGGGTACGGGTACGGTACGGGTATCGGGTACCCGATTGCGACCTCTGGGATGAAGCCATGTTGCAGGCGCGGGTGGGTTGATTCTAGGATCTTGCATTGTGAGAAGAGACAAGACGTTGGGAAACGAGTGACAAACGGTTACTCACCAGTGACTCACGTTCTACCCGTACCCGTACCCGGCCGCACCAGGGTCGCAAATGGCTGCCCGTACCCGGCCGGGTACGGGCAGCCGGGTATCGGGTAGGGTACGGGTATCGGGTACCCGATTGCGACGTCTGGTAGTGAGTCTGGGGAGAAGCCGGTGGTAGCCGTAGAGGTGCTTCTCTCTCCGCTCGGTGGAGTCGGCAGAGTCCCGGATCCGACACGAGAGAGAGAGAGACCGGAGCTAGCCGGCAGGGACCCGCACTCAGAGTAGGAGCCCTAGCCCCTGGGAGTTGTGTACTTGCAGAGAAAGGCCTCAGAAGTAGATCTGTGATGCCCGCTTCCACGAACCCCCCAGAGGACTCTCCTATCATAGCAGAGGGAAATGGTGGTGGTGGCGGTGGTGGCAGTGGTAGTGTGTGTGTGTGGGGGGGTGTTTGTGTTAGAGACGCTCGTTTAATGTATAACCGCGTGAAACAACAACAAACGAGCATACATATCTGCTGGCGACAAAATTGGGGGTTGTGGGGGGAGGGGTGTAAATTGGGGGGGCGGGGGGGGAGAGCGTACATGGGTACCGGAGGTAATAAATTTACGAAATTTACCCCCCTCCGCAAAAACGCTAAATCTGAACTCTGCCCGTTCTGAAATCGTGATGTTTATCCAAAGTAATTACGGGCGGCGCATTGAAGCGCGCGTGCCCGTGACGGAACATGATGTCCGCCGGTGCGTCGTTGCGTTCAACGTGCGCATGTGTTTCTGTTTGTGTAATTTCAAATTTCCATTAAACATTTGCAGGGTAGCGGAGGACGTGGCACATTTAGCGCCGCGCCGCGCTACGAAGCCGGCGGCCCGAGTTCGATCCCCGCTCACGGCCACCGACGACGCGATTATCTCGACCGGTCGTGGGCCTCCCCTAGGTCGACTCGGCCTCAAACTAGTACCCGGCGCAAGGTGTGTTAACATCGCCACTGGGGGAGACAAAGGCGGCCGGGCGTGGTTGCAGGCCAGCCACACCCTCGTGTGCCCCGTGCCGGCCTTCGTAGGGGGCTCGTTAGGGGCACTTGCCCCAACAATACGCCAAGGCTATACGGGGGACCTTTGTCTTTGTATACTTTATATATATAGATCTCATTTCGAACGTTCTTCTCATGCTCGGGTTGACGTTTGGTGTTTTAATCGGCGGCGTTTCGTTTGTCACGCGTCGTCCCGCGATTCTATTTCCGCTCGTGATACGAAACTAAAACTATTTTTCATTTCGCCAACTAATGCCCCGCTCAGCTACTTATGTAGCTGGTTGTTTTTTTTTCTTTTTCAGGAGCGACCTGGCTATCAACAAATGACGGCTCAAACGAGGTGGAGTCTTATAATCGTCGTCGTCAGCGTCGACGCGTGGAAATTTATAGCGGCAGGCAAATCACTCTGAACGCGTGGACGTTGATTCGATATGTGGAGGGGGGGGGGACCCAGGATCCAGAGATAAAATCCAGGCGAGCACGAGGAGACAGAGAGAGAGACACGCAAACTCCAAATATACAGCAGCAGGCGTCAGGGTCCGGATCGAACCAACGTCCTCCTGTAGACCAGGCGAGGTAGTTAACATCTCCTAGCCACCGTGATGATGATAGAGAGAGACACGCAAACTCCAAACATACAGCAGCAGGCGTCAGGGTCCGGATCGAACCAACGTCCTCCTGTAGACCAGGCGAGGTAGTTAACATCTCCTAGCCACCGTGATGATGATGAGAGAGAGAGAGAGACACGCAAACTCCAAATACACAGCAGCAGGCGTCAGGGTCGGGATCGAACCAACGTCCTCCTGTACACCAGGCGAGGTAGTTAACATCTCCTAGCCACCGTGATAATGATGAGAGAGAGAGACACGCAAACTCCAAATATACAGCAGCAGGCGTCAGGTCGGGATCGAACCCACGACCTCCTGTACACCAGGCGAGGTAGTTAACATCTCCTAGCCACCGTGATAATGATGAGAGAGAGAGACACGCAAACTCCAAATATACAGCAGCAGGCGTCAGGTCGGGATCGAACCCACGACCTCCTGTGTACCAGGCGAGGTAGTTAACATCTCCTAGCCAACGTGATGATGATGATGAGAGAGAGACACGCAAACTCCAAATATGCAGCAGCAGGCATCAGGGTCCGGATCGAACCCACGACCTCATGCTCCCCTCCCCTCCCTTGCGCCTTGAATCTCGAAAGGGGCGTGGGTAAAATATTATCAATAGAACCCGCGTGGCATCCGACACGGAGAGGGGAGGGTGTAGGTGGGTGGGTGGATAGGGGGTAGGGGCAATGGGGGTGGAATTGTTTGGGCGTGGGGGATGGAATTGGGGTGGGGGGGTTGTGCAGACTCAGCAGTCGAGGTGATTGCGCTCCGCCTTATCTGGCATGCGCGGAGCTTTGTGCGTCTGTTGTCTGTCGGCTTCTCCTCCGACTCATTGACGGACGTATCGAGTTGTTTTGTTGCCACTAAGCAAACACTAATGGCGGGGGGGGTGGCTCTCGTGTACGCCGCGGTGGCTAGGAGATGTTTACTACCTCGCCTGGTATTCAGGTGGGCGTGGGTTTGATCCCGACCCTGACGCCTGCTGCTGTATATTTGGAGTTTGCGTGTCTCTATCTCTCATCATCATCACGGTGGCTAGGAGATGTTAACTACCTCGCCTGGTATGGAGGAGGTTGTAGGTTCGATCCCGACCCTGACGCCTGCTGCTGTATATTTGGAGTCTGCGTGTCTCTCTCTCTCTCTCATCATCACGGTAGCTAGGAGATGTTAACTGCCTCGCCTGGTATGCAGGAGGTTGTGGGTTCGATCCTTACCCCGGATGCCTGCTGCTGTATATTTGGAGTTTGCGTGTCTCTCTCTCTCTCTCATCATCATCACGGTGGCTTGGAGATGTTAACTACCTCGCCTGGTGCACAGGAGGTCGTGGGTTCAATCTTGACCCATGACGCCTGCTGCTGTATATTTGGAGTTTGCGTGTCTCTCTCTCTCATCATCATCACGGTGGCTAGGAGATGTTAACTACCTCGCCTGGTATGCAGGAGGTCGTGGGTTCGATCCCGACCCTGACGCCTGCTGCTATATTTTTGGAGTTTGCGTGTCTCTCGCTCACATCATCACGGTGGCTAGGAGATGTTAACTACCTCGCCTGGTATGCAGGAGGTCGTGCGTTCAATCTTGACCCATAACACTTGCTGCATATTCGGAGTTTGCGTGTCTCTCTCTCATCATCATCACGGTGGCTAGGAGATGTTAACTACCTCGCCTGGTATACAGGAGGTCGTGGGTTCGATCCCGACCCTGATGCCTGCTGCTGTATATTTGGAGTTTGCGTGTCTCTCTCTCTCATCATTATCACGGTGGCTAGGAGATGTTAACTACCTCGCCTGGTGTACAGGAGGTCGTGGGTTCTATCCCGACCCTGACGCCTGCTGCTGTATATTTGGAGTTTGCGTGTCTCTCTCTTTCTCTCATCATCATCACGGTGGCTAGGAGATGTTAACTACCTCGCCTGGTATGGAGGAGGTTGTAGGTTCGATCCCGACCCTGACGCCTGCTGCTGTATATATGGAGTCTGCGTGTCTCTCTCTCTCTCATCATCACGGTAGCTAGGAGATGTTAACTACCTCGCCTGGTATGCAGGAGGTTGTGGGTTCGATCCTTACCCCTGATGCCTGCTGCTGTATATTTGGAGTTTGCGTGTCTCTCTCTCTCTCTCATCATCATCACGGTGGCTTGGAGATGTTAACTACCTCGCCTGGTGCACAGGAGGTCGTGGGTTCAATCTTGACCCATGACGCCTGCTGCTGTATATTTGGAGTTTGCGTGTCTCTCTCTCTCATCATCATCACGGTGGCTAAGAGATGTTAACTACCTCGCCTGGTATGCAGGAGGTCGTGGGTTCGATCCCGACCCTGACGCCTGCTGCTATATTTTTGGAGTTTGCGTGTCTCTCGCTCACATCATCACGGTGGCTAGGAGATGTTAACTACCTCGCCTGGTATGCAGGAGGTCGTGCGTTCAATCTTGACCCATAACACTTGCTGCATATTCGGAGTTTGCGTGTCTCTCTCTCATCATCATCACGGTAGCTAGGAGATGTTAACTACCTCGCCTGGTGCACAGGAGGGCGTGGGTTCGATCACGACCCTGACGCCTGCTGCTGTATATTTGGAGTTTGCGTGTCTCTCTTTCACATCATCACGGTGGCTCGGAGATGTTAACTACCTTGCCTGGTATGCAGGAGGTCGTGGGTTCGATCCCGACCCTGACTCTTGCTGTATATTTGTAGTTTGCCACTGATTCTTCACGTTCTGTAGATGTAGATGCCACTGGTTCTTCATGTTCTGCAGATGTAGATGCCACTGGTTCTTCATGTTCTGCAGATGTAGATGCCACTGGTTCTTCATGTTCTGTAGATGCCACTGGTTCTTCATGTTCTGCAGATGTAGATGACACTGGTTTTTCACGTTCTGTAGATGTAGATGCCACTGGTTCTTCACGTTCTGTAGATGTAGATGCCACTGGTTCTGCACGTTCTATAGATGTATATGCCACTGGTTATTCACGTTCTGTAGTTGTAGATGCCACTGGTTCTTCATGTTCTGCAGATGTAGATGCCACTGGTTCTTCATGTTCTGTAGATGCCACTGGTTCTTCATGTTCTGCAGATGTAGATGCCACTGGTTCTTCACGTTCCGTAGATGTAGATGCCACTGGTTCTTCACGTTCTGTAGATGTAGATGCCACTGGTTCTTCACGTTCTATAGATGTAGATGCCACTGGTGCTTCACGTTCTGTAGATGTAGATGCCACTGGTTCTTCATGTTCTGCAGATGTAGTTGCCACTGGTTCTTCATGTTCTGCAGATGTAGATGCCACTGGTTCTTCATGTTCTGTAGATGCCACTGGTTCTTCATGTTCTGCAGATGTAGATGCCACTGGTTCTTCATGTTCTGTAGATGCCACTAGTTCTTCATGTTCTGCAGATGTAGATGCCACTGGTTCTTCATGTTCTGCAGATGTAGATGCCACTGGTTCTTCACGTTCTATAGATGTAGATGCCACTGGTTCTTCACCTTGTGCAGATGTAGATGCCACTAGTTCTTCACGTTCTGTAGATGTAGATGCCACTGGTTCTTCATGTTCTGTAGATGCCACTGGTTCTTCACGTTCTGTAGATGTAGATGCCACTGATTCTTCATGTTCTGCAGATGTAGATGCCACTGGTTTTTCATGTTCTGTAGATGTAGATGTCACTGGTTCTTCACGTTTCAGGCTGAGACCGCCTGAAACGTGAACATTGTAGCCGCTGATCTCTGATCTGCATCAGCGGCCGCACGACAAGACGCTGCAGCGGAGTGTTTACGATGCGCTCGATGCTTGGGGATTCGTAGCACGGCGACGAATTACGCGCCACTTAAATTAAAAACTATTAAACTCTTTATTTTTTTTATTTTAGCAGGTTTTACTTAATAGCACCGCTGAGCTGCAACGTATTTGTTTTGTTTTGAGAAGTGGCCTGGCTATCATAAATGTCAACTTAAGTGGCTTATCATTATCGCTTGGACATTTATAGCGGGCGCTAAAAACTCTTCAACGCGTGACGTCCATACGAAGTGCGGAGGGGAAAACCGAGGGACACAGGAGAAAAAGTCCACGCACCAAGAGAGAGAGACAGGCAAACTCCACGTTAACAGAAGGCGTCAACGTCGGGATCGAACCCTCGGACCTCCTGTATACCAGGCGAGGTAGTTAACATTTCCTAGCCACCGTGATGATGATGATGAGAGAGACATGCAAACTCGACATTTATAACAGGCGTCAACGTCGGGATCGAACCCTCGGACCTCCTGTGTACCAGGCGAGGTAGTTAACATCTCCTAGCCACCGTGATGATGATGAGAGAGAGAGAGACACGCAAACTCCAAATATACAACAGGCGTTAGGGTAGGGATCGAACCCTCGGACCTCCTGTATACCAGGCGAGGTAGTTAACATTTCCTAGCCACCGTGATGATGATGATGAGAGAGACATGCAAACTCGACATTTATAACAGGCGTCAACGTCGGGATCGAACCCTCGGACCTCCTGTGTACCAGGCGAGGTAGTTAACATCTCCTAGCCACCGTGATGATGATGAGAGAGAGAGAGACACGCAAACTCCAAATATACAACAGGCGTTAGGGTAGGGATCGAACCCACGACCTCCTGTATACCAGGCGAGGTTGTTAACATCTCCTAGCCACCGTGATGATGATGAGAGAGAGAGACACGCAAACTCCAAATATACAACAGGCGTTAGGGTAGGGATCGAACCCACGACCTCCTGTATACCAGGCGAGGTAGTTAACATCTCCTAGCCACCGTGATGATGATGAGAGAGAGAGACACGCAAACTCCAAATATACAACAGGCGTTAGGGTAGGGATCGAACCCACGACCTCCTGTATACCAGGCGAGGTTGTTAACATCTCCTAGCCACCGTAGCCTCGCGTCCCGATTCGGCCGATGTGGCGTGGATGGTTTTAGAGAGAAAGACAAAACAAACGAACGAGGAGGTAAAACTGTTGTGTTAGCCGACTCACTGAGTTGCATTACTTCAACATTTTCTTAAGTTTGATATCTAAGCTTAAATAGACGCTCCAAGCCTGGGGTGTTTCATTGAGACTCTGTCTTCTCGACAGACCTGTTCTTCACCTGAGGACGGCTGCTTGCGTTGTGGCCGAAACATCGTGAGAATTATTTTATGTTTTATTTTTATTATTTTATTATTTCCCTTCTACGTGACTTTACCGAAAGAACCAAGAAGATGAATCCCATGTTAGTGTTACAAACATTTTTCTTCAAGCACCCTGTATTTGTCATCGTTGACGTGCGGGTTTGACTCCACTGTTTGTTTTTCCATTGCATAACGATGCGTTCTTCGTGTAACACCGTGGCCACTACGAACTTACTACTACCGCCATCATCATCATCATCAGCAGTGGTCACCCGGGACTCCAGGGTTATCGTCCTCCCCGTGTAGCTCCTCCTCGTTGCTCGTCGCAGACTACGGATGTTGCCTAGCGGGGCGACGTGGGTTGCGAAGCCGTCTTGTGAACTACTCGCCCCCCATTAGCAGATTGTCAATCTTCCCAGAGAGACAAGAGGAGATACAGGAGAAAGAGAGAGGAGAGAGAGAAACATCCTCCTAAGGGTTCAGCCTCCACTTCTCCCCGACGGTCCTCATCTTTGGCGAAGGGCGACGGATCCCAACATCTTCAGGGGCTGGTCAACGTGCCCGTCGGCTACGCCAAGCTCGCCATGCACAGGGCGAGGAAGGTGGCCTTGGAGGGGTAACGTCCGGCCAGCAGCCTGGGCATCTCCCGCGCTCTGGTCGGAGCCCCCAGGGTGTGTGGGCTGGAGTTCCGCCATGTGGCGCGGCTGACCCACGCCGTGCATGCCTTCAAGGAGCAGTGGGCGATGGAGGAGGAGGCCGTGTGCTCGGTGGCAGATGACGGGGAGCTCTGCGTGCTGATATGAGCTACCCGTCGGAGGTCGTACGACTGCGAGAAGGGCTGCGTGCAGATGCAGCACTTGTCGTAGTTAACAAAAAAAATGATTGCATAGAAAACAAGGGGAACATAGACATAGATATGGGAGGGTGGGGGGGGTAGAGAGAGAGGGGGGTAGAGAGGAGGGGGTAGAGAGAGGGGGTAGAGAGAGGGGGGGTAAAGAGAGAGGGGGGGTAGAGAGAGATCGAGGGGGGGGGTGGGGGGGGGGGGGCACAGAGAGGGGGTATAGAGAGGGGTAGAGACAGAGGGGGTAGAGAGAGAGGGGGGTAGAGAGAGAGGGGTAGAGAGAGAGGGGGGTAGAGAGA
>NC_083834.1:3210309-3228346 GCF_015708825.2 Lethenteron reissneri
TACCAGGCGAGGTAGTTAACATCTCCTAGCCACCGTGATGATGATGAGAGAGAGAGACACGCAAACTCCAAATATACAACAGGCGTTAGGGTAGGGATCGAACCCACGACCTCCTGTATACCAGGCGAGGTTGTTAACATCTCCTAGCCACCGTAGCCTCGCGTCCCGATTCGGCCGATGTGGCGTGGATGGTTTTAGAGAGAAAGACAAAACAAACGAACGAGGAGGTAAAACTGTTGTGTTAGCCGACTCACTGAGTTGCATTACTTCAACATTTTCTTAAGTTTGATATCTAAGCTTAAATAGACGCTCCAAGCCTGGGGTGTTTCATTGAGACTCTGTCTTCTCGACAGACCTGTTCTTCACCTGAGGACGGCTGCTTGCGTTGTGGCCGAAACATCGTGAGAATTATTTTATGTTTTATTTTTATTATTTTATTATTTCCCTTCTACGTGACTTTACCGAAAGAACCAAGAAGATGAATCCCTGCAGTCACGAAAGCTTTAAATCGAAATTTATTATTTTATCTTTATACGTCACTTTACCGAAAGAACCAAAGAATAATTCCTGCAGTCACGAAAGCTCCAAAATTAAGATTAAAACACTCTGGCCAAGACGTCGTGAACGATGAGCTTGGAGGGCCGCACACTTTCCCTGACCCGCCACCGCGTGCACGCGATCTGCCAGTCGGAGATCAAAACCACGTGGGGATTTTAATGAAACAACTTTGGTTTGCAACTGCCGCACCACGTGACCTGAAATAGCATCCCGATGCACGCTGTGAAATGGGTTAGGTGGGTGGGTTGGGTTGGGTGGGTGGGTGGGTTAGGTGGGTGGGTTGGGTTGGGTGGGTGGGTTGGGTGGGTGGGTTGGGTAGATGGGTTAGGTGGGTGGGTTGGGTGGGTGGGTGGGTTGGGTGGGTTAGGTGGGTGGGTTGGGTTGGGTGGGTGGGTTGGGTGGGTGGGTTGGGTAGATGGGTTGGGTGGGTGGGTTGGGTTGGGTGGGTGGGTTGGGTGGGTGGGTTGGGTAGATGGGTTAGGTGGGTGGGTTGGGTTGGGTGGGTGGGTTGGGTGGGTGGGTTCAGTGAGTGGGTGGGTGGGTTGGGTGGGTGGGTTAGGTGGGTGGGTTAGGTGGGTGCGTTGTGTGGGTGGGTTAAGTGAGTAAGGTGGGTTGGGTGGGTGGGTTGGGTGGGTGGGTTAGGTGAGTGGGTTCACTGAGTAAGGTGGGTTGAGTGGGTGGGTTGTTTGGGTGGGTGGGTTGGGTGGGTGGGTTGTGGTGGGTGGGTGGGTTGGGTGGGTGGGTTGGGTGGGTGGGTTAGGTGAGTGGGTTCACTGAGTAAGGTGGGTTGAGTGGGTGGGTTGTTTGGGTGGGTGGGTTGGGTGGGTGGGTTGTGGTGGGTGGGTTGGGTGGGTGGGTTGGGTGGGTGGGTTAGGTGAGTGGGTTCACTGAGTAAGGTGGGTTGAGTGGGTGGGTTGTTTGGGTGGGTGGGTTGGGTGGGTGGGTTGTGGTGGGTGGGTGGGTTGGGTGGGTGGGTTGGGTGGGTGGGTTAGGTGAGTGGGTTCACTGAGTAAGGTGGGTTGAGTGGGTGGGTTGTTTGGGTGGGTGGGTTGGGTGGGTGGGTTGTGGTGGGTGGGTTGGGTGGGTGGGTTGGGTGGGTGGGTTAGGTGAGTGGGTTCACTGAGTAAGATGGGTTGGGTGGGTGGGTTGTTTGGGTGGGTGGGTTGGGTGGGTGGGTTGTGGTGGGTGGGTTGAGTGGGTGGGTTGAGTGGGTTGGTTCACTGAATAAGGTGGGTTGAGTGGGTGGGTTGTTTGGGTGGGTGGGTTGGGTGGGTGGGTTGTGGTGGGTGGGTTGGGTGGGTGGGTTGGGTGGGTGGGTTAGGTGAGTGGGTTCAGTGAGTAAGGTGGGTTGGATGATTTGGTATGGTGGTGGGTTAAGTGGGTTGGGTCGGTTAGGTGGGTGGGTTAAGTGGGTGGATGGGTTGGTGGGTGGGTGGGTTAGGGGAGCGGGTAACGAGTCCCTTCAATTAGAGCTCTCTTTTTTCGAGTTTTTTCTCTCTGCGCACGAGTGGAATCATCCGATCGTCTTCATCTTGAGGTTGGGCCAACTCTGAACAACACTAAAATGACCGTAATCCTCGCTTACAAATGACCCGGCTCTGCTCCCCAATCGACGTGTTTTTTTTATTTATGGCTATTTAATCAGCCTCTCGTGCTCGGCGTCTCTATATATGCCCCGGCTTTCCGCTCACCTACCCCATCGATCAAAGTTAAATCAATGACCGCAGTAATAAACAGACGCAGGCGCAGGCTGGGATGGCACGGACGTCAGAGACGCTGAGTCGGCAACCGATCAGAGGCCGGGTTCCTACCCAGGACGTAGCCGCCGCCTTTCTGTGTGAGTCTGTGGGTCTCTGTGTGAGTCTGTGGATCTCTGTGTGAGTCTGTGGGTCTCTGTGTGAGTATGTGGGCTCTCTGTGTGATTTTGTAGGTCTCTGCGTGAGTCTGTGGGTCTCTGTGTGAGTCTGTGGGTCTCTGTGTGAGTCTGTGGGTCTCTGTGCGAGTCTGTGGGTCTCTGTGTGAGTCTGTGGGTCTCTGCGTGAGTCTGTAGGTCTCTGTGTGAGTCTGTGGGTCTCTGTGTGAGTCTGTGGGTCTCTATGTGTGAGTCTATGGGTCTCTGCTGTGTGAGACTGTGGGTCTCTGTGTGAGTCTATGGGTCTCTGTGTGAGACTGTGGGTCTCTGCGTGAGACTGTGGGTCTCTGTGTGAGTCTATGGGTCTCTGTGTGAGTCTGTGGGTCTCTGTGCGAGTCTGTAGGTCTCTGTGTGAGTCTGTGGGTCTCTGTGTGAGTCTGTGGGTCTCTATGTGTGAGTCTATGGGTCTCTGCTGTGTGAGACTGTGGGTCTCTGTGTGAGTCTATGGGTCTCTGTGTGAGACTGTGGGTCTCTGCGTGAGACTGTGGGTCTCTGTGTGAGTCTATGGGTCTCTGTGTGAGTCTGTGGGTCTCTGCGTGAGACTGTGGGTCTCTGTGTGAGTCTGTGGGTCTCTGTGCGAGTATGTGGGTCTCTGTGTGAGTCTGTGGGTCTCTGTGTGAGTCTGTGGGTCTCTGTGAGTCTGTGGGTCTCTGTGTGAGTCTGTGGGTCTCTGTGTTAGTCTGTGGGTCACTGTGTGAGTCTGTGGGTCTCTGTGTGAGTCTGTGGGTCTCTGTGTGAGTCTGTGGGTCTCTGTGTGAGTCTGTGGGTCTCTGTGTGAGTCTGTGGGTCTCTGTGTGAGTATGTGGGTCTCTGTGTGAGTATGTGGGTCTCTGTGAGTCTGTGGGTCTCTGTGTGAGTCTGTGGGTCTCTGTGTGAGTCTGTAGGTCTCCGTGTCAGTCTGTGGCTCTCTGCAAGAGTCTATGGCTCTATGTGTGAGTCTGTAACTCTCCGCGTGAGTCTGTGGCTCTTTGCGTGAGTCTATTTTGCGTGAACTTGACCAGGATCCCCTACCTCATGTCCACAGCCACCGGTGGCAATGATTATTTTTCTTCCCACTTCACATCACGCCAGGTACTGTACTCATTTGTAGGCTGAGTCGACCTGGAAGATGACCCCAGGAGCGGGTTCAGATAATCGCCATCACTGGATTTGTTGGAGGCGGTGGAAATCGAACGAACGGGTCGCCGGGTTCGCAGCGGCACTGACCACTGCGGCCACCGCTCCCCCACGCGCACTGACAATGACACTGACATGCACACACACAACAACAACAACCGCCATTCGCCACTAAGTGGCGGTGACGTCACCACGACGCTTGTGCCAGGCCATGTGCACCTTGAGGCCACGTGAAGTGTCGAACGCCCGCCGGCAGGAGGTCACGGGCAGACCCAGCAGGTGTCACGAGTCGACTGACCGAGATGACCGAGATGACTGGCTGATGCGCCACCTGTGCCCCCTACTGTACCAACTTGCTGTGCTTTAGCCACCCGGCACTCCGCTCGTTGTTGTGAGCGTCACTCCACCGCCCTCCGTTGTTGTTGGAGGGCGACTGCCTCCAACTGCCCAGTAGCGTCCTTCACAAGCCTCCTCCACTGAGGCCAATCTTGACACCGCTGGTACCAGTCATTGGCAAGTCCACTCAACTCCACGTCCTCCTGTACCACATCACTCCATCTCTTCTCCAGCCCGTGCCGCGCCCGTTTAGCCCCTTCGATCTGACTGAACAAAAACTCTTTGGGCATGCGGGCTACATGACCCAGCCAACGCAGCCTTGCCTGCCAGAGGAGCTCACCGATGGGGCTTTGTCCAGATCTTTCAAGGATATGTGAGCTCCTAAAACAATCCAGCCTGGTTAAACCCAGGATGGATCGTAGGCAGGCCAGCCTAAATGTTGCTAACTGGCGAAATGTTCCATTATGAAGGTCCACGTTTCGCAAGCGTAGAGAAGGGAGGGAATGAGTGTGGCCGAGAAGACCTGAAGCTTCATGCGGAGCGACAGACCAGGCAGCTTTCACATAGCATTACGCAACTGATGAAAAGATAATGCTGCTCCACTTATTCGGACACCTCTGCTGTTAAACCGGAGCCAGTCATGGGCACACTGCCCAGGTATGGGAAACTCTCCACTCTCTCCACAACTGCCCCATTACCAATTGGAAATTGTGGGGGTGGAGTGTCCGATGGTACAAAATACCCAGGCAGGTGCTTAGTTTTGGTGGGGCTGATGGTAAGGCCCCACTTCTTATTGACAAGCTCCAGGTTCAGCAGCAGCACCTCCAACTCCTCCCCTGAGTGAGCAGCAATTACCAGATCATCGGCATACATAACGTGGTTTAGCAATACGGAGCCATCCATTGACCACACCCGGGCATCGATCAGCCTCCCATTGTATCTGTACCAGATGGAAATTCATCCGGTACAGCTATTCAAGGCCTCACGAACTACGTAGTCGAAATAGATGTTAAATAATGTGGGAGCCAGAAGACATCCCTCTTGCACCCCAAGGTGTACAGGGAAGGGCTCCGACTCCCAGCCACGTAGATTTACCCGGGCCCACTCCCCCTATGGCAGCCCCGAGCCCCGCTCTGCATTGCCTTTTATTTCCGCTCGGCTCGGCCACACCCATTTTCCAGAACTTTCTCTTGTGCCTCACTATAACACCTCGGGGGTTCCATCTCTATGCCCGCGTTGACTCCTCACCCAGTTACCTCACTTGACCCTGCCTGTCCTCATCGCTGCAATCATTATTTACTGCCACTAAGCCCCATACCGTCCTTAAACAGTTACCCACACACTCAGTCATCCTCCGATTAGCACGGTTGGCTACATTACGATACGAAATAAGTTCGACATGCACATACACAGACTCACACAGTCACTCACCCACTCACACAGTCACTCACCCACTCACACAGTCACTCACCAACTCACACAGTCACTCACCCACTCACACAGTCACTTACCCTCTCACACAGTCACTCACCCACACACACAGTCACTCACCCACTCACACAGTCACTCCCCCACTCCCACAGTCACTCACCCACTCACACAGTCACTCACCCACTCAAGGAGTCACTCACCCACTCACACAGTCACTCACCCACTCACGTAGTCACTCACCCACTCACACAGTCACTCACCCACTCACACAGTCACTCACCCAAACACACATATACTCACCCACTCACTCAGTCACTCACCCACTCACACAGTCACTCACCCACTCACACAGTCACTCACCCACACACACAGTCACTCACCCACTCACACAGTCACTCACCCACTCACACAGTCACTCACCCACTCACACAGTCACTCACCCACTCACACAGTCACTCACCCACTCACACAGTCACTCATCCACTGACACAGTCACTCATCCACACACACAGTCACTCACCCACTCACACAGTCACTCACCCACTCACACAGTCACTCACCCACTCACACAATCACTCACCCACTCATACAGTCACTCACCCACTCACACAGTCACTCACCCACTCACACAGTCACTCACCCACTGACACAGTCAATTACCCACTCACACAGTCTATCACCCACTCACACAGTCACTCACCCACTCATACAGTCACTCACCCACTCACACAGTCACTCCCCCACTCACACAGTCACTCACCCACTCACACAGTCACTCACTCACTCAAGGAGTCACTCACCCACTCACACAGTCACTCACCCACTCACGTAGTCACTCACCCACTCACACAGTCACTCACCCACTCACACAGTCACTCACCCAAACACACATATACTCACCCACTCACTCAGTCACTCACCCACTCACACAGTCACTCACCCACTCACACAGTCACTCACCCACACACACAGTCACTCACCCACTCACACAGTCACTCACCCACTCACACAGTCACTCACCCACTCATACAGTCACTCACCCACTCACACAGTCACTTACCCTCTCACACAGTCACTCACCCACACACACAGTCAGTCACCCACTCACACAGTCACTCCCCCACTCCCACAGTCACTCACCCACTCACACAGTCACTCACTCACTCAAGGAGTCACTCACCCACTCACACAGTCACTCACCCACTCACGTAGTCACTCACCCACTCACACAGTCACTCACCCACTCACACAGTCACTCACCCAAACACACATATACTCACCCACTCACTCAGTCACTCACCCACTCACACAGTCACTCACCCACTCACACAGTCACTCACCCACACACACAGTCACTCACCCACTCACACAGTCACTCACCCACTCACACAGTCACTCACCCACTCATACAGTCACTCACCCACTCACACAGTCACTCACCCACTCACACAGTCACTCACCCACTGACACAGTCACTCATGCACACACACAGTCACTCACCCACTCACACAGTCACTCACCCACTCACACAGTCACTCACCCACTCACACAATCACTCACCCACTCATACAGTCACTCACCCACTCACACAGTCACTCACCCACTCACACAGTCACTCACCCCTGACACAGTCAATTACCCACTCACACAGTCTATCACCCACTCACACAGTCACTCACCCACTCATACAGTCACTCACCCACTCACACAGTCACTCCCCCACTCACACAGTCACTCACCCACTCACACAGTCACTCACTCACTCAAGGAGTCACTCACCCACTCACACAGTCACTCACCCACTCACGTAGTCACTCACCCACTCACACAGTCACTCACCCACTCACACAGTCACTCACCCACACACACATATACTCACCCACTCACTCAGTCACTCACCCCACTCACACAGTCACTCACCCACTCACACAGTCACTCACCCACACACACAGTCACTCACCCACTCACACAGTCACTCACCCACTCACACAGTCACTCACCCACTCATACAGTCACTCACCCACTCACACAGTCACTCACCCACTCACACAGTCACTCATCCACTGACACAGTCACTCATCCACACACACAGTCACTCACCCACTCACACAGTCACTCACCCACTCACACAGTCACTCACCCACTCACACAATCACTCACCCACTCATACAGTCACTCACCCACTCACACAGTCACTCACCCACTCACACAGTCACTCACCCACTGACACAGTCAATTACCCACTCACACAGTCTATCACCCACTCACACAGTCACTCACCCACTCATACAGTCACTCACCCACTCACACAGTCACTCACCCACTCACACAGTCACTCACCCACTCACACGGTCACTCACCCACACACACAGTCACTCACCCACTCACACAGTCACTCACCCACTCACACAGTCACTCACCCACTCACATAGCCACTCACTCACTCACATAGCCACTCACCCACTCACACAGCCACTCACCACACACACAGTCACTCACCCACTCACACAGTCACTCACCCACACACTCACCAACTCACACAGTCACTCACACACTCACACAGTCACTCAACCACTCACACAGTCACTCACATAGTCACTCACCCACTCACACAGTCACTCACCCACACACTCACCCATTCACACAGTCACTCACCCACTCACACAGTCACTCACCCACTCACACAGTCACTCATCCACTCACATAGTCACTCACCCACTCACACAGTCACTCACTCACTCAAGGAGTCACTCACCCACTCACACAGTCACTCACCCACTCATACAGTCACTCACCCACTCACACAGTCACTCACCCACTCACACAGTCACTCACCCACTCACACAGTCACTTACCCTCTCACACAGTCACTCACCCACACACACAGTCACTCACCCACTCACACAGTCACTCCCCCACTCCCACAGTCACTCACCCACTCACACAGTCACTCACTCACTCAAGGAGTCACTCACCCACTCACACAGTCACTCACCCACTCACGTAGTCACTCACCCACTCACACAGTCACTCACCCACTCACACAGTCACTCACCCAAACACACATATACTCACCCACTCACTCAGTCACTCACCCACTCACACAGTCACTCACCCACTCACACAGTCACTCACCCACACACACAGTCACTCACCCACTCACACAGTCACTCACCCACTCACACAGTCACTCACCCACTCATACAGTCACTCACCCACTCACACAGTCACTCACCCACTCACACAGTCACTCACCCAAACACACATATACTCACCCACTCACTCAGTCACTCACCCACTCACACAGTCACTCACCCACTCACACAGTCACTCACCCACACACACAGTCACTCACCCACTCACACAGTCACTTACCCTCTCACACAGTCACTCACCCACACACACAGTCAGTCACCCACTCACACAGTCACTCCCCCACTCCCACAGTCACTCACCCACTCACACAGTCACTCACTCACTCAAGGAGTCACTCACCCACTCACACAGTCACTCACCCACTCACGTAGTCACTCACCCACTCACACAGTCACTCACCCACTCACACAGTCACTCACCCCAACACACATATACTCACCCACTCACTCAGTCACTCACCCACTCACACAGTCACTCACCCACTCACACAGTCACTCACCCACACACACAGTCACTCACCCACTCACACAGTCACTCACCCACTCACACAGTCACTCACCCACTCATACAGTCACTCACCCACTCACACAGTCACTCACCCACTCACACAGTCACTCATCCACTGACACAGTCACTCATCCACACACACAGTCACTCACCCACTCACACAGTCACTCACCCACTCACACAGTCACTCACCCACTCACACAATCACTCACCCACTCATACAGTCACTCACCCACTCACACAGTCACTCACCCACTCACACAGTCACTCACCCACTGACACAGTCAATCACCCACTCACACAGTCTATCACCCACTCACACAGTCACTCACCCACTCATACAGTCACTCACCCACTCACACAGTCACTCCCCCACTCCCACAGTCACTCACCCACTCACACAGTCACTCACTCACTCAAGGAGTCACTCACCCACTCACACAGTCACTCACCCACTCACGTAGTCACTCACCCACTCACACAGTCACTCACCCACTCACACAGTCACTCACCCAAACACACATATACTCACCCACTCACTCAGTCACTCACCCACTCACACAGTCACTCACCCACTCACACAGTCACTCACCCACACACACAGTCACTCACCCACTCACACAGTCACTCACCCACTCACACAGTCACTCACCCACTCATACAGTCACTCACCCACTCACACAGTCACTCACCCACTCACACAGTCACTCATCCACTGACACAGTCACTCATCCACACACACAGTCACTCACCCACTCACACAGTCACTCACCCACTCACACAGTCACTCACCCACTCACACAATCACTCACCCACTCATACAGTCACTCACCCACTCACACAGTCACTCACCCACTCACACAGTCACTCACCCACTGACACAGTCAATTACCCACTCACACAGTCTATCACCCACTCACACAGTCACTCACCCACTCATACAGTCACTCACCCACTCACACAGTCACTCACCCACTCACACAGTCACTCACCCACTCACACGGTCACTCACCCACACACACAGTCACTCACCCACTCACACAGTCACTCACCCACTCACACAGTCACTCACCCACTCACATAGCCACTCACTCACTCACATAGCCACTCACCCACTCACACAGCCACTCACCCACACACACAGTCACTCACCCACTCACACAGTCACTCACCCACACACTCACCAACTCACACAGTCACTCACACACTCACACAGTCACTCAACCACTCACACAGTCACTCACATAGTCACTCACCCACTCACACAGTCACTCACCCACACACTCACCCATTCACACAGTCACTCACCCACTCACACAGTCACTCACCCACTCACACAGTCACTCATCCACTCACATAGTCACTCACCCACTCACACAGTCACTCACTCACTCAAGGAGTCACTCACCCACTCACACAGTCACTCACCCACTCATACAGTCACTCACCCACTCACACAGTCACTCACCCACTCACACAGTCACTCACCCACTCACACAGTCACTTACCCTCTCACACAGTCACTCACCCCACACACACAGTCACTCACCCACTCACACAGTCACTCCCCCACTCCCACAGTCACTCACCCACTCACACAGTCACTCACTCACTCAAGGAGTCACTCACCCACTCACACAGTCACTCACCCACTCACGTAGTCACTCACCCACTCACACAGTCACTCACCCACTCACACAGTCACTCACCCAAAACACATATACTCACCCACTCACTCAGTCACTCACCCACTCACACAGTCACTCACCCACTCACACAGTCACTCACCCACACACACAGTCACTCACCCACTCACACAGTCACTCACCCACTCACACAGTCACTCACCCACTCACACAGTCACTCACCCACTCACACAGTCACTCACCCACTCACACAGTCACTCATCCACTGACACAGTCACTCATCCACACACACAGTCACTCACCCACTCACACAGTCACTACCCACTCACACAGTCACTCACCCACTCACACAATCACTCACCCACTCATACAGTCACTCACCCACTCACACAGTCACTCACCCACTCACACAGTCACTCACCCACTGACACAGTCAATTACCCACTCACACAGTCACTCACCCACTCACACAGTCACTCACCCACTCATACAGTCACTCACCCACTCACACAGTCACTCACCCACTCACACGATCACTCACCCACACACACAGTCACTCACCCACTCACACAGTCACTCACCCACTCACACAGTCACTCACCCACTCACATAGCCACTCACCCACTCACATAGCCACTCACCCACTCACACAGCCACTCACCCACACACACAGTCACTCACCCACTCACACAGTCACTCACCCACTCACACAGTCACTCACCCAAACACACATATACTCACCACTCACTCAGTCACTCACCACTCACACAGTCACTCACCCACTCACACAGTCACTCACCCACATCACACAGTCACTCACCCACTCACACAGTCACTCACCCACTCACACAGTCACTCACCCACTCATACAGTCACTCACCCACTCACACAGTCACTCACCCACTCACACAGTCACTCATCCACTGACACAGTCACTCATCCACACACACAGTCACTCACCCACTCACACAGTCACTCACCCACTCACACAGTCACTCACCCACTCACACAGTCACTCACCCACTCATACAGTCACTCACCCACTCACACAGTCACTCACCCACTCACACAGTCACTCACCCACTGACACAGTCAATTACCCACTCACACAGTCACTCACCCACTCACACAGTCACTCACCCACTCATACAGTCACTCACCCACTCACACAGTCACTCACCCACTCACACGGTCACTCACCCACACACACAGTCACTCACCCACTCACACAGTCACTCACCCACTCACACAGTCACTCACCCACTCACATAGCCACTCACCCACTCACATAGCCACTCACCCACTCACACAGCCACTCACCCACACACACAGTCACTCACCCACTCACACAGTCACTCACCCACTCACACGGTCACTCACCCACACACACAGTCACTCACCCACTCACACAGTCACTCACCCACTCACACAGTCACTCACCCACTTACATAGCCACTCACCCACTCACATAGCCACTCACCCACTCACACAGCCACTCACCCACACACACAGTCACTCACCCACTCACACAGTCACTCACCCACACACTCACCAACTCACACAGTCACTCACACACTCACACAGTCACTCAACCACTCACACAGTCACTCACATAGTCGCTCACCCACTCACACAGTCACTCACCCACACACTCACCCATTCACACAGTCACTCACCCACTCACACAGTCACTCACCCACTCACACAGTCACTCACCCACTCACATAGTCACTCACCCACTCACACAGTCACTCATCCACACACTCACCCATCCTCCGATTCGCACGGTTGGCTACGTTATGGTACAAAAGTAGTTCAACGTACACACACACCAAGAGTCTTGAGGCTCACTTGATGCTCTCCTGGGTAAAACAGGCGTAGCAGTCGTACTAATAATAAATAATTATAATATTTAACATCAAATACTGTGCATATTTCGATTTAAAGCTTTCGTGACTGCAGAGATTCATCTTCTTGACTTTACCGAAAGAACCAAGAAGACTGTGCATATTGTGACTCGGACGGGTCCCTTTAGTGTTCTTTGTAATTCATTAGCGCGGCATCAACGAGGTGGGGCTCACAAGCCTTGGACTATCCAATCCCCGGGAGAAGGTTTTCAAGCCTTTGATTAGCATTGCCAGCATCTTACGACGAGATTTTCTCACATATTTTAGGATGTGTTGGGGCGGGCGAGATTTTGTAAGATTGTCAAATATTGTGGGATTTTGTGGGATCTTGTGAGATTTTACGAGATCCTGTGGGGTTTGTACGATGTTTTATGACATCTCGTGTGGATTTTGTGGGATCTTGTTTGATTTCATGAGATCCCGAGGAGTTTGTACGATGTTTATGACGTCCTGCATGTGGATTTTGAGGGATCTGGTGAGATTTTAAGCGATTGTATGCAGGTTTTTTTTCATGAGCGTGAGAAATCTTGTTGGGAATTCTGTAAATATTTCTTAAAATTAATCGAGATCGTCTGGGGGATTATTCGCGAGAGCTTTTTTTTTCTTTCCACTATTTCCGTGGAATTTTGGGAGATTTTTTTATTTACGTATCTCCGCAGATTTCACAACCTCGTCTTGGACTTTCGTAAGATTTCGTCGGGTTGGCGCTGTGGTGCAGCATTGACGTTGGACCATCTACCAGACGCTGTCGGAAAGACAGCGTCTGAATGGGCACCACCAGGCTTGGCAGCGTATATTTAAGCCGGGTTGGAGGGAGGGAAGGGGCGCCTTGACAAAGGAATTTGCATTTCAAGAGGAATTTAGCATATTTATGAGAAATACAGATATGGGATTAGTCACTACTTGTGGAATGCGTAAATTCCTCTTGATATGCAAATTCCTTTGTCAAGGCGCCCCTTCCCCCCCCCTCCAACCTCAGCTTAAATATACGCTGCCAAGCCTGGTGGTGCCAATTCAGACGATGTCTTTTTTACAGACCTGTTCTTCACCTGAGGACGGCTGCTTGCTGCGTTGTGGCCGAAACGTCGTGAGAATTGTATTTCATTATATTTAATTTTTATTATTTTATTATTTCCCTTCTACGTGACTTTACCGACAGAACCAAGAAGACCTCTTTTCGTTGTTCATTTTTGGGGGGTGGAGGTTAGTTAGTGGGCGGGGGGGGGGGGGTGGAGCGTGGATTGTTGGGGGGGGATGGTTGTCCACCAACGTGGACAAAGCGGAAAGATATTAAAAAAAAAACAGCGTCGGATGTCGCAAACGAGACATCGGGACGAGTGAATGTTTCATTCCGGGGACTCCACCTCTCTCTCTCTCTATCTTTCTCGTCCAACAATTCAGAATTCAGATGTCAAAATTGCACATCGCGCCTATTTGCGCCCTTCGCGGAATTGCCGCCAGCGATATGACTCCGATATTTTGAACAACAGCAACCGCAGAAAGAAGAAAATTCGCAACTCAATACCCATCGTAATGGTCCATAAAAGGGTGTTTTTTTCAACGGTTTCACTTCACTTGATTCCTGCGTCGTGGTCAAATCTTGTAATCTACATTTCGTTCACTTCGTGTTGACCAATCAATTCCAAAATTTGCACACGTACTCAGATCCGGTATCAATCGGCATCAATTAATCAATTAATTCACTACTTTAAAGCAACAAACTGACACTTGTTTTACAAGGAGTCATGTTTGCATAGACCACAATACCTGCAGTCATAATGCAAACAAAAAAACATAACTCTGATAATGTGCACTGTCCTTGAAGTTGATTGGTCCACACCCGAGACAGCTTTCCTTAGAGCCTAGTCTCACATGGGTTGGACCAGATGACGCCAAAAGGCCAGATAAAAGGGTAAAAAACTAATTATCATATTTTTTACTGGCAAATGAGGTTCCAATGGTACTTTAAAGCAGTTAAATTTCGATTTAAAGCTTTCGTGACTGCAGGGATTCATCTTCTTATGTTTTATTTTTATTATTTTATTATTTCTCTTCTACGTGACTTTACCGAAAGAACCAAGAAGATACTTTAAAGCAATTGATATTTTATATGGACGCCTTATTATTTAAATATATATTTGTGTAGGTCAAAAACGCAGTGGTCCCTAAACTCTCGAATCGCCTCGCCAAAGAAGCTGGTGCCACGTGTCTCAGGCGCGCCTGCCCCGTGTGAACTGCACATTGAAGATTCATTTATAAATTAATCAATTAATTCAAGTAAGCGTTGATGTGGGAGCAGGCGCCGCGTCATTGACGTACTTCTTCTTGGTTCTTTCGGTAAAGTCACGTAGAAGAATGGAAATAATAAAATAATAAAAATAAAACAAATAAAATAATTCTCACGACGTTTCGGCCACAGCGCAAGCAGCCGTCCTCAGGTGAAGAACAGGTCTGTCGAGAAGACAGAGTCTGAATGACATTCAGACTGCTTGCGTTGTGGCCGAAACGTCGTGAGAATTATTGTATTAGGTTCTATTTTATTATTTCCATTCTACGTGACTTTACCGAAAGAACCAAGAAGATGAATCCCTGCAGTCACGAAAGCTTTAAATCGATAAAAAAATTGACGTACTTCTTGACCGTGAGTTCAACGAAGTTGTTAACAAAACCGTTGCTTTAAAAAATACTTTTTTTAAGGAGTTTATTTTAGGTGTATATCGCGTAAATATAAATGTGGCCGTTAAACTCGCCACCGCCACCCCGACACAGCCATATCGTAAGGGGTTTGTCACGTGAACAAATAGGGCCCAATTCGTTACAAGTTGAGCAGTAACCGGCTGTGTGTTGCACAGTAACCCCGCGACATTCAAGACGGCAGCAGGGAGGGAGGATTTCTCCACAACTCCGTGGCTGTCACCTGATGATGCTGGTCGTTGTTTTTGTCGTTGTTGTTATTACCGGCGAAACTTCACGGCATTGGAATTGTAAATGTTGCAGTGGGTTTACTCTCCAACACGCGATGTTTTTACACACCGCACCAGGTACTCATTTGAGGCTGGGTCGACCTAGTTGAGGCCTATGACCGTTTCAGATAATCGTCACCGGTGTTGGCCGTGAACAGGATTCGAACTCGGGTGGCCGGGTTTGTAGTGTGGAGTGCAAACCACTACACAACCTCCCACCCCCCCCCCCCCCCCCACACACACACACACAAAATGAAACTAATTTTTGCATCAAGCCCAGGAGGTAGGGAGGGATGATAACAATAATGATGACGACGATGATGATGATGATGACGATGACAATGAGGTGAACGACACCGCCAACCACGATTTGAACTCGTGACCTTTCCATTGTTGTTATCGACTAGCACTCTCTCCCACTGATGATGATAATGACGACGCTGATGACGACGACGATGATGACAATGATGACGATGACGACAATGACGACGATGATGACGACGACAATGACGACGATGATGACAATGATGACGATTATCACGACGATGATGACGATGATCACGACGATGATGACGACGATGGCGATGACGATGATGATGACGATGACGACGACGATGATGATGACGATGACGACGATGATGACGACGATGATGACGCCAATGATGACGACAATGACGACGATGATGACGACGATAATGACAATGACGATGATGATGACGACGATGATGATGACGATGACGATGACGATGATGACGATGATGATGATAACGATGACGATGATGATGACGACGATGACGACGATGATGATGACGATGATGACGACGATGATGATGACGATGATGACGATGATGACGACGATGATGACGATGACGACGATAATGACGACGATGATGACAACGATGATGACGATGACGCCGATTATGAAAATGATGACGATGATAACGATGATGATGACGATGACGACGATGATGACGACGACGACAACGATGATCACGATGATGATGACGACAATGATGACGACGACGACGATGTGACGAGCGAAACCCCCAACCGCGCTTTGAACTCGCCACCTTCCCGTTTTATTATGTTTTATTTTTATTATTTTATTATGTTTTATTTTTATTATTTTATTACTTCCCTTCACGTGACTTTACCGAAAGAACCGTGGCTGTCCCCGCAGCGAGAAGCCACGCGGCCCCGTCAGGCGCACGACATTTCACGCGTCTCGAGCAAAAGCGACGACGATACGTTTCCTCTAACGCAGCCAAATTTTTTTTTCTTAAATAAATTTTTTTATAATATATAATTTTTGACACCAACAACAACAACAACCGAATTAATCCCGGCACAAACCCTCCTTCTTTCGTTTTTTGTTCGTCGGTCCAGCAATAAACAATCGCTCACACCGCCAGCAATCAAACTTTAATGCAATATTTTCATTATTGATGGCGCGATGGAAACGGGCCTCTAGGAGAGCTGGCAACAAATCCCGTAATGCGCCGTTAAAAATTTCATGTTTTCGCTTTGAACGCGGGCAGGGTGGGGCGGGTGGGGGGGGGAGAGGGAGGGAGGGACGACCCCCCCATTCCAATTCCCATTCTATCCCCCTCACCCCCTCCCCCCATTCTTCCCCCCCCCCACCCCCTATCTACCCACCCTCCACCCCCCTCCGTGTCGCGTGCCATGCGGGTGCGTTGATAATCGACGCCCCATTCGTGATTCGAGGCACAAGTGAGGTTGGGAGAGAGGGGAGGGAGGGGATGGAGGGAGGGAAGGGAGGAAGGGAGGGAGGGAGGGGAAGGATGGAGGGAGGGGAGGGAGGGAGGGAGGGTGGGGAGGGAGGGAGAGAGGGCAGGGAGGGAGGGAGGGAAGGGAGGGAGGGGATGGAGGGAGGGAGGGAGGGGAAGGATGGAGGGAGGGAGGGAGGGGTGGGAGAGAGGGCAGGGAGGGGAGGGATGGGAGGGATGGGAGGGAGGGGATGGAGGGAGGGGAGGGAGGGAGGGGAGGGAGGGGAGGGGATGGAGGGGATGTAGGGAGGGAGGGGAGGGAGGGGATGGAGGGAAGGGAGGGAGGGGTGGGAGGGAGGGAGGGAGAGAGGGCAGGGAGGGCAGGGAGGGAGGGGGAGGTGTATGTCAGGAACTGGGACCTCCGTTTTTTTTCCGACATCGACGCTTCCGAGTTCTTTTGGCGTTTGACCCACAGTCATGTACGGAGCAAATCCGACGGCCCGCGAGTTGCCTGCCCCCCCCCCCTCGCCCCCCACACGAGTGTGCCACCGAGGAAGAACATCGCAATCGATGAGCGACGGAGCTGTGGGTCGTGAGGCTCCCTCGCCTTGTCGCTGAACGCCTCGCAACGCAGTTCACGTCGTTTAATGTGAAAATTCGGTCACAGTTCCTATGACATGCAGTGTTTCGTTGCTTTAATGGCTTAATTTTGGTGATTTTCGAAAAGTTTTTCGGTTTGGCCATGTTTGTTTGTTGTAGTACAGAGTTAGACTGATGG
>NC_083834.1:3228846-3238846 GCF_015708825.2 Lethenteron reissneri
GCTGGTGGTAGTGCTCGTGGTTATCATGATGATTGAGGACCTCCTGCGTCTGTTGCTGGTGGTGCTGATGGTTATCATGATGATTGAGGACCTGCATCTGCCGCGTCTGCTGGTGGTGGTGCTCGTGGTTATCATGATTATTGAGGACCTCCTGCGTCTGTTGCTGGTGGTGCTGATGGTTATCATGATGATTGATGACCTCCTGCGTCTGCTGCTGGTGGTGCTGATGGTTATCATGATGATTGAGGACCTCCTGTTCCTGCGTCTGCTGCTGGTGGTGCTGATGGCTATGATGATTGAGAACCTCCTGCATCAGCTGCTGGTGGTGCTGATGGTTATGATGATTGAGGACCTGCATCTGCCGGGTCTGCTGCTGGTGGTGCTGATGGTTATCATGATGATTGAGGACCTCCTGCGTTTGCTGCTGGTGGTGCTGGTGGTGCTGATGGTTATCATGATGATTCAGGACCTCCTGCATGAGCTGCTGGTGGTGCTGATGGTTATCATGATGATTGAGGACCTCCTGCGTCTGCTGCTGGTGGTGCTGATGGTTATCATGATGATTGAGGGCCTCCTGCGTCTGCTGCTGGTGGTGCTGATGGTTATCATGATGATTGAGGGCATCCTGCGTCTGCTGCTGGTGGTGCTGATGGTTATCATGATGATTGAGGGCCTCTTGCGTCTGCTGCTGGTGGTGCTGATGGTTATCATGATGATTGAGCACCTCCTGCGTCTGCTGCTGCTCCTGCTGCTGCTGCCGCATGCCCTCCGAGCGCACGGGCGGCCGCGACGTCATCACGTCCAGCAACCTGGCCGACGCGAGCCTCTTGCCGAGGGAGCTGCCGATCCACGCCACCTTCTTGCCTTTGCCGCGCGGCCCATCGTGCCGCTGCCGCCGCCGCTGCTGCCACTGCTGCTGCTGCTGCTGCCTTGGCGTGTGGTGGTCCTGCGGGTGGTGCGGGTGGTGTTGGTGGTGCTGCAAGAGTATGCGCGAGCGCGCCGCGTGGTAGATCTTCCCGTAGAGGAGGATGAGTACCAGCGTGGGCAGGTAGAAGGCGCCGCACACCGAGTAGACCGTGTAGAGGATCTTGTCGGTGTTCACGACGCACTCGAACACCTCCTCGGCCTTCGCCTGGCGCCAGAAGAACGGCGGCAGCGAGATGGAGACCGAGATGACCCACACGACGGCGATCATGGCGCCGGCTCGCCGCCACGTGCGCCGGGCCGCGTAGTTCACCGCGTCGGTGATGGCCCAGTAGCGGTCGAGCGCGATGACGCACAGGTGCAGGATGGAGGCCGTGCAGAAGGTGATGTCCGACGAGAGCCACACGTCGCACAGCACCGGCCCCAGGGTCCAGCGTCCGCTCACCGTGTACACGATGCACAGGGGCATGACGAGCACGGAGACCAGGAGGTCGGTGAAGGCGAGCGAGCCGATGAGGTAGTTGGCGGGCGAGTGAAGCTTGCGGCTCAGCCAGATGGTGGCGATGACGAAAGCGTTCGCGAGCGCCGTCGCCAGGGTGACGAGGGCGAGCACGATGGACAGCGACACCTGCGTGGCCAGCGAGCCCGAGGGGTGCTGCTCCTGCTCCTGATGCTCGACCTCCTGCCGCACCGATGGAGTGTAGCCACCACCACCACCTCCACCACCTCCACCTACTCCACCTACTCCACCTCCACCGTCTCCTCCGACACCGCCGATGCCAACGGCAGCGCTGCAGTCGACGTCCGAGCAGTTGTAGAACATCGTGGGGGTGTGGGGTGTGTGTGTGTGTGTGCGCGCACTTGCCCCGACAGCCCCTTGCAGGCTATACGGGGGATCTTTGTCTTGTGTGTTGTGGGCGTCACAGCACTTGCCCCGACAGCTCCTTGCAGGCTATACGGGGGATCTTTGCCTTGTGTGGGCAGTTGCAGGGAAATCGCCCTCCGGCAGACGGCGAGGGGGGTGGAGCAGCGTCGCTCACAACAACGAGCCGGGAGCCCGCGGGCGGATAAAACGCGGCGAGTTGGCACGGTGGAGGGGCTGGCGTGCGGGGTGGGGTGGGTGAGGGATGGCACTCCACAGGTGTTGGTGCATCAGCCGCTCGTCTCGGCCACTCAACCCATGGCACCTGCGGGGTCTGTTTCGCGTTACCCTCCTCCTCCTGCCTCGCGGCCTTGAGGGTGCACCTAGACTGGCACCGCTAGCGACGCGGGCGGTGCGCGCTCTTCGAGTGCGCGGGGTTCAACTCGGAGCGGTGGCGACGAGTCGAATCATCGCCGTGGGTGTCCGCGTGTGACGTCACCGTCCTGCGAGCAGCAACAACAACAACAGCAACAACAACAGCAACAACAACAGCACGCGTCATTGTCGTTAGCATCATCGTCATCGTCGTCATCGCGGGAATGTGTCGCGTCACGAATCATCATTCTGTCGTCATCATCGTCGTCATCATCGTCACTGGAATGTGTCGCGTCACGAATAATCTTTCTGTCGTCATCATCGTCGTCATCATCGTCACGGGAATGTGTCGCGTCACGAATCATCATTCTGTCGTCATCATCGTCGTCATCATCGTCACGGGAATGTGTCGCGTCACGAATCATCGTTCTGTCGTCATCATCGTCGTCATCATCGTCACGGGAATGTGTCGCGTAACGAATCATCTCTCTGTCGTCATCATCGTCGTCATCATCGTCACGGGAATGTGCCGCGTCACGAATCATCTCTCTGTCGTCATCATCGTCGTCATCATCGTCACGGGAATGTGTCGCGTCACGAATCATCGTTCTGTCGTCATCATCGTCACAGGAATGTGTCGCGTCACGAATCATCGTTCTGTCGTCATCATCGTCGTCATCATTGTCACGGGAATGTGTCGCGTCACGAATCATCTTTCTGTCGTCATCATCGTCGTCATAATTGTCACGGGAATGTGTCGCGTCACGAATCATCTCTCTGTCGTCATCATCGTCGTCATCATCGTCACAGGAATGTGTTGCGTCACGAATCATCTCTCTGTTATCATCATCGTCGTCATCATCGTCACGGGAATATGTCGCGTCACGAATCATCTTTCTGTCGTCATCATCGTCGTCATCATCGTCACGGGAATGTGTCGCGTCACGAATCATCTTTCTGTCGTCATCATCGTCGTCATCATCGTCACGGGAATGTGTCGCGTCATGAATCATCTTTCTGTCGTCATCATCATGAACATCGTTACCATCGTCATCATCATCATCAATCAACCATGATCCATCCACTGCTGGATAAAAATCAATGTAATGATGTCTCTAATGTGCGTGTTCATCTCTATCCGTCTCTCAGTGTAAATTCCCAGCTTGCGTCTCTCCATGCCTTCATCATCATCATCATCACCATCACCCACACCACCACGGTGATATATCTACCGTTAGATGAAGATCAATGTGATATATGGCGCCACGGTGGCTAGGAGATGTTAACTACCTCGCCTGGTATACAGGAGGTCGTGGGTTCGATCCCGACCCTGACGCCTGCTGCTGTATATTTGGAGTTTGCGTGTCTCTCTCTCTCTCATCATCATCACGGTGGCTATGAGATGTTAACTACCTCGCCTGGTCTACAGGAGGTCGTGGGTGCGATCCTGACCCTGACGCCTGCTGCTGTATATTTGGAGTCTGCGTGTCTCTCTTTCTCCCCGTGGTCGCGTGGGATTTGTCTCCGGGTCCTCCGCTTTTATCCGGACCACATTTAGAATCGATATCGCGGCGTTTAGAATTGTTTGGCTGCCCCTATACATGTCCCCACGACGACGATGATGATGATGACGATGATGATGACGATGACGACGACGATGACGACGATGATGACGATGATGACGACGATGATGATGACGACGATGACGATGATGATGATGACGATGATGATGACGACGATGATGATGACGACGATGGTGATGAAGATGATGATGACAATGACGATGATGATGACGATGATGATGACGATGATGATGACGATGATGACGATGATGATGATGACGACGATGATGACGATGATGACGATGATGATGATGATGACGATGATGATGATGATGACGATAATGATGATGACGACGATGATGACGATGATGACGATGATGATGACGATGATGACGATGATGATGATGACGATGATGACGATGATGATGACGATGATGACGATGATGATGATGACGATGATGATGATGATGATGACGATAATGATGATGATGAGGACAATGATGATGATGACGATGATGATGATGACGATAATGATGATGATGAGGACAATGATGATGATGATGACGACGATGATGATGACGATGATGAGGATGACGAGGATGATGACGATGATGATGACGATGATGAGGATGACGAGCCACTTCGTTTTTTTCTGATCGCCAAGACGTCGCTCCGTAGCTCGGCGGTCCCTTACTATCACCAGCTAAGATAAAATATAGTTGACATCGTTTCTTGTTTCATTCTACGTCTCAATGCAATCCCCACAATGTTTTGGCTTGAATGCCAAAGGTGCGGTGTTTGCTACGCAGTGATATCAAGATATATTTACATTTCATGCAGAACATGAAACTGGCTTAGCCGTAATCTCATGATCACGAGACGAGCCCCACACAATCAAATCCGCACAGAACTCGGCCACACGCAGATACACAAAGGGCCGAACGTGTAGCCTCAGCGTGTGTACACACACAGTGTCTACACAGACAAAGATCCCCCGTGTAGCCTCACCAGACTGCTGGGGCAAGTGGAGCAGTGGTGAGTGTGTACACACACACACACACAGTGTCTACACAGACAAAGATCCCCCGTGTAGCCTCACCAGACTGCTGGGGCAAGTGGAGCAGTGGTGAGTGTGTACACACACACACACACAGTGTCTACACAGACAAAGATCCCCCGTGTAGCCTCACCAGACTGCTGGGGCAAGTGGAGCAGTGGTGAGTGTGTACACACACACACACACAGTGTCTACACAGACAAAGATTCCCCGTGTAGCCTCACCAGACTGCTGGGGCAAGTGGAGCAGTGGTGAGTGTGTACACACACACACAGTGTCTACACAGACAAAGATCCCCCGTGTAGCCTCACCAGACTGCTGGGGCAAGTGGAGCAGTGGTGAGTGTGTACACACACACACAGTGTCTACACAGACAAAGATCCCCCGTATAGCCTCACCAGACTGCTGGGGCAAGTGGAGCAGTGGTTAGTGTGTATACACACACACAGTGTCTACACAGGCAAAGATCCCCCGTGTAGCCTGGACAGACTGTTGGGGCAAGTGCTGTTAGCGAGCACCTATGAAGGCCGGCACGGCACACGAGGGGGTGGGTGGCCAGCACCACGCCCGGCCGCCTTTGTCTCCCCCAGTGGCGATGTTTTTACGCACGGCACCGGGTACTCATTTGAGGCTGAGTCGACCTAGGGGAGGCCCATGACCGGTTCAGATAATCGTCACTGGTGTTGGCCGTGAGCGGGAATCGAACTCGGATGGCCGGGTGCGTAGCGCAGCGTAGCGCTAACCGCTACACCACCGCTCCCTAGGGCACACCTATGAACACACAGACACACACACCTATGAACACACACACACGCACACACACCTATGAACACACACACACACCTATGAACACACACACACACCTATGAACACACACACACACCTATGAACACACACACACACCTATGAACACACACACACACACCTATGAACACACACACACCTATGAACACACACACACACACACCTATGAACACACACACACACCTATGAACACACACACACCTATGAACACACACGCACACCTATGAACACATACACACGCACACCTATGAACACACCCACACAAACACCTATGAACACACACGCACACCTATGAACACACACACACACCTATGAACACACACACACACACCTATGAACACACCTATGAACACATACACACCTATGAACACACACGCACACGCACACCTATGAACACACACACACACACCTATGAACACACACACGCACACCTATGAACACACACACACACCTATGAACACACACACACACGCACACCTATGAACACACACACACACACCTATGAACACACACACCTATGAACACACACGCACACCTATGAACACACACACACACGCACACCTATGAACACACACACACGCACACACGCACGCCTATGAACACACACACACACGCACACCTATGAACACACACACACACACACGCACACCTATGAACACACACACACGCACACACACACGCACACCTATGAACACACACACACACACACGCACACCTATGAACACACACACACACACACGCACACCTATGAACACACACACACGCACACACACACGCCTATGAACACACACACACGCACACACGCACGCCTATGAACACACACACACACGCACACCTATGAACACACACACACACACACACGCACACCTATGAACACACACACACGCACACACGCACACCTATGAACACACACACACGCACACACGCACGCCTATGAACACACACACACACGCACACCTATGAACACACACACACACACACACACGCACACCTATGAACACACACACACACGCACACCTATGAACACACACACACGCACACGCACACCTATGAACACACACACACACGCACACACACACGCACGCCTACCGAATTATAAGACGCAGTACCAACTGGTGCGTTTTATCATCCGGAAAATGCGTGAACATTCTCCCTCTCGCTCTACAATTTGAACTGTAGCGGCAAATAGTTGAAAAATACAAACTCCCTGTTGAGTTGTTACTAATGTGTGTGTCTATGTGCGTGTGTCTTTGTGGGGAGCGGTGGTGTAGCGGTTAGCGCGCTGCGCTATGAACCTAGCGACCCGGGTTCGATTCCCGCTCACAGCTAACACCAGTGCCGATTATCTGAACCGGTCCTGGGCCTCCCCTAGGTCGACTCAGCCTCAAATGAGTACCTGGTGCGGTGTGTAAACATCGCCGCTGAAGAGACAAAGGCGGTCGGGCGTGGTGCTGGCCACCCACCCCCTCGTTCGTGTACCGTTCCGGCCTTCATAGGTGCTCGCTAACAGCACTTGCCCCTACAGTCTGTTTAGTCTATATGGGGTATCTTTGTTTGTGTCTTTGTGGTCATCTCAGTCAGTCGACCCGTGGCACCTGCTGGGTCTGCCCCGTGACCTCCTGCCAGCGGGCGGTCGACACTTCACGTGGTAGCCTCAAGGTGCACATGGCCTGGCACAAGCGTCGTGGTGACGTCACCGCCACTTGCGAATGGCGGTTGTTGTTGTGTCTTTGTCTTTGTCTGTGTGCGTGTGTACGGGCGTGGTTCTGGCCACCCACCCCCTCGTGTGCCGTTCCTACCAGCACTTGCCCCAACAGTCTGCTAAGGCTACATGGGGGATATTTGTCTTTGTCTTGTGCGTGGGGAGCGGTGGCGCTTCGGTTAGCGCTACGAATCCCGGCGACCTGAGTTCGATTCCCGCTCACGGCCAACACCCGGTGACGATTATCTGAACCGGTCCTGGGCCTCCCCTAGGTCGACTCAGCCTCAAAAGAGTACTAGGGTTCTGTGCGTAAAAACATCGCCACTCTGGGGAGACAAAGGCGGCCGGGCGTGGTGCTGGCCACCCATCCCCTCGTGTGCCACACATAGATGCTCGCTAACAGCACTTGCCCCTGCAGCCTGCTCACGGTATGAGAAGAGGTTGAACCGTTTCTGGCAATGAAACAGTTAGAGGCGCGTGAAGATGTCAACGCACCAAACTGAAACCTTTTGCAAGGGAGTCCCGTCGGCATTAAGCACACACACACAGACTAGTGGCGAACATGCAAACACAAACCCAACACGCTCTGATTAGGATGTGCTGCGTCGTCTTTGTTTCTTTTTTACGATCAGTGGAAACAAGAAGATGCTCGGTGTAGTCGGCACTTTGCTTCGTTCATCATTTCGTATTTTTTTACTTTGCTTTATGTAAACCCCCACCTCTCGCTCACTCTCTCGGTCACTCTCTCGGTCACTCTCTCTCGCTCACTCTCTCGGTCACTCTCTCGCTCACTCTCTCGGTCACTCATTCGCTCACTCTCTCGCTCACTCTCTCGCTCACTCACTCGGTCACTCTCTCGGTCACTCTCTCGGTCACTCTCTCGCTCACTCTCTCAGTCACTCTCTCGCTCACTCTCTCGCTCACTCTCTCGCTCACTCTCTCGCTCACTCTCTCGCTCACTCTCTCGCTCACTCTCTCGGTCACTCTCTCGCTCACTCTCTCGCTCACTCTCTCGGTCACTCTCTCGCTCACTCTCTCGCTCACTCTCTCTCGCTCACTCTCTCGGTCACTCTCTCGGTCACTCTCTCGCTCACTCTCTCGGTCACTCTCTCGCTCACTCTCTCTCGCTCACTCTCTCGGTCACTCTCTCGGTCACTCTCTCGCTCACTCTCTCGGTCACTCTCTCGCTCACTCTCTCGGTCACTCTCTCGCTCACTCTGTCGGTCACTCTCTCGGTCACTCTCTCGCTCACTCTCTCGCTCACTCTCTCGGTCACTCTCTCGCTCACTCTGTCGGTCACTCTCTCGGTCACTCTCTCGCTCATTCTCTCACTCACTCTCTCGGTCACTCATTCGCTCACTCTCTTGGTCACTCTCTCGCTCACTCTCTCGCTCACTCTCTCGGTCACTCTCTCGCTCACTCTCTCGGTCACTCTCTCGCTCACTCTCTCGGTCACTCTTTCGCTCACTCTCTCGGTCACTCTCTCGGTCACTCTCTCGCTCACTCTCTCGCTCACTCTCTCGGTCACTCTCTCGGTCACTCTCTCGCTCACTCTCTCGCTCACTCTCTCGCTCACTCTCTCGCTCACTCTCTCGCTCACTCTCTCGCTCACTCTCTCGCTCACTCTCTCGGTCACAATCCCGCTCACTCTCTCGGTCACTCTCTCGCTCACTCTCTCGCTCACTCTCTCGCTCACTCTCTCGCTCACTCTCTCGGTCACTCTCTCGCTCACTCTCTCGCTCACTCTCTCGGTCACTCTCTCGGTCACTCTCTCGCTCACTCTCTCGCTCACTCTCTCGCTCACTCTCTCGCTCACTCTCTCGCTAACTCTCTCGCTCACTCTCTCGCTCACTCTCTCGGTCACAATCCCGCTCACTCTCTCGGTCACTCTCTCGCTCACTCTCTCGCTCACTCTCTCGCTCACTCTCTCGCTCACTCTCTCGGTCACTCATTCGCTCACTCTCTCGGTCACTCTCTCGCTCACTCTCTCGCTCACTCTCTCGCTCACTCTGTCGGTCACTCTCTCGGTCACTCTCTCGCTCATTCTCTCGCTCACTCTCTCGCTCACCCTCTCGCTCTCTCTCGTTCTGCACGCAGCCCTTCTCGCAGTCCGACGGCCTCCGATGGGTAGCTCATATCAGCATGCAGAGCTCCCGTCGTCTTTGTGCTGTTTCGCCTTTTTCCGTCCTCTGGTCTAACGCCGTTTGAGGGCCATTTGGATATTTTTTTATATAACATCATTCGCGGCCCATACAAAAGTAGCAACTTAAAAATTAGCCCCGTTATATTTGGTCGATCATTTCATTAACTCGCCCCTAATGCGACGGCTGGAACTGCTTCTCTTTGGCGAGGCGTGTGATGATGTTAGCTGGGTATTGATGATGACGATATTGCTGCTACTCGCAAATGCTTTTCCAGGTTTGCTCCTAGATTTGTTGAATTTCGAGTCCCGCCTGCAGTTGCCTTGGCAGGGCCAGAGACACAAATGATTTCGCGGGCGGGACGTTCCCCACTCCTGCTCTAAAGAAAGCCGTTTCTGGTGTGGACCAATCCGTTCAAACAAAAACCCAATGCATCACACGCTACCAGAGCACGGCGTTTGTCTGCATGTTCGCCCACAAGTACTGTGCGTGGATTCCTTGCAAAAGGTGGCAGTCTGGTGGTGAGTTCGCATCTTAGCGCACCTCCCGTGAAATTGCCAGGAAGGTTGGAAC
>NC_083834.1:3241716-3271157 GCF_015708825.2 Lethenteron reissneri
CAATCAACTTCAAGGACAGTGCATACATTATCAGAGTTATGTTTTTTTGTTGCATTATGACTGCAGGTATTGTGGTCTATGCAAACATGACTCCTTGTAAAAAAGGTGTCAGTTTTGTTGCCAGATAGAAGGGTAAAAAAAACAATTATCAAAAGACAAAGAGTTCACTGCTTTAGCCCACCGGTGTGTTGAAGCGTGAAACCACAACATTTACAAATTTATTTTGAGTTGTACTGTGACGTTTCGCTGGTAATTGCATCCAGCATCATCGGGCAATTCGCCAGAATGGTCAGGCTTCTCGCGAAAGCCTACGTGTTCTTGGTTCTTTCGGTAAAGTCACGTAGAATGGAAATAATAAAATAATAAAAATAAAACATAATAAAATCATTCTCACGACGTTTCGGCCACAACGCAAGCAGCCGTCCTCAGGTGAAGAACAGGTCTGTCGGGAAGACCGCGTCTGAATGAAACGCCCCAGGCTTGGAGCGTTGTGGCCGAAACGTCGTGAGAATTATTTTATTATGTTTTATTTTTATTATTTTATTATTTCCCTTCTACGTGACTTTACCGAAAGAACCAAGAAGATGAACTGTATAATTGCTGTCGAGCGCCTTGGCCAATCTCGTCTTTAAGATGAGAAGTAGAATGGGCGCACAGAGAGAGAGATGAGATGAGAGTCTGCTACTTATTATTCGGATTCTGGGGACGTAGTCGTGAGGATGTTGATGTCGACGCAGAGACATCGGCTGCAATGGAGCAGTGAGGCGGTCAAGCCACAGTTAACCACAGCGTCTAGAGTAGCAGCAGCTGAGCAGTGAATCATCGTCATCATCATCGCCCAGCTGATGTCTCATTGGTGGTTGTTGATCTTGGTGGGGGCATTGCGTCGTTCATTAAAAGTGGCTGTAGTGTCTCCGTTGTGGATGACCCACGGTCACACGCTACTAGTTGTGGAGTCAAGCCACAGGTAACCACAGCGTCTAGAGTAGCAGCAGCTGAGCAGTGAATCATCATAATCATCGCTCAGCTGATGTCTCAAACGTGTTTGTTGATCTTGGTGGGGGCATTGCGTTGTTCATTAAAAGTGGCTGTAGTGTCTCCGTTGTGGATGATCCACGGTCACACGCTACTAGTTGGGGAGTCAAGCCACAGGTAACCACAGCGTCTGGAGTAGCAGCTGCTGAGCAGTGAACCATCATCATCATCATCGCTCAGCTGATGTCTCATTGGTGGTTGTTGATCTTGGGGGGGGGGGGGGGGGCACTGCGTCGGTCGCTATGACTCGTTGGACAACGGTCTCTGTCCTGGATGACCCACGGTTGCACGCTACTAGTTTCCACTTGTGACATCGGGTATCGTCTGACGCTGACTTGACCTTGTGCAGCGGATGGTGGCCAATGGGGTGGACCATTCGCTTGGTGGAAAATCAAATCCCAATGGGGTCTCGTGGGTTGAGTCTCGCTGCGTTCAGAGGAAAGTAACGCGACAGAGATTGCGGTGAGAGTTTGAGACAGCTACGGGGAAAGGAGAGCCGTGCAGAGCAGAGGGAGAGTGAGAGGACAGACACACTCAATCATTCACCCACTCACTCACCCATCCATTCACTCACTCACCCACTCACTCACTCACTCACCTACCCATCCATTCACCCACTCACTCACTCACTCACCCACTAACTCACTCACTCACCCACTCACTCACTCATTCACTCACCCGCTCACTCACTCACCCACTCATACACCCGCTCACTCACTCACCCACTCATTCACTCACTCACCCACTCATCCACCCGCTCACTCACCCATTCTCTCACCAACTCACTCACCCACTGACTCACTCACCCACTCACTCACCCACTCACTCACTCTCTCACTCACCCACTCACCCACCCACTCACCCACTCACTCACCCACTCACTCATTCACTCACCCATCCACTCACTCACTCACCCACTCACTCACCCACTCACTCACTTTCTCACTCACCCACTCACCCACCCACTCACTCACCCACTCACTCACCCACTCACTCACCCACCCACTCATTCACTCACTCACCCATTCACTCACTCACCCACTCACTCACTCACCCACCCACTCACTCACCTACCGATACACCCACTCACTCACCCACTCACTCACCCACTCACTCACTCACTTACCCACTCAAACATTCACCCACTCACCCACTCACCCACTCACTCACTCACTCACCCACTCACTCACTCACTCACCCACTCATACACCCGCTCACTCACTCACCCACTCATTCACCCACTCACTTCACGCAATCATCCACTCACCCACTCACTCCCTCACACACTCACCTACTCACTCACCCTCTCACTCACCCACCCATTCACTCACATACCCGCACACACATTCATCCACCCACCCTCCCTCTCTCCCACCTACTCACCCACACACCGCCCTCACTCACCCACTCACTCACTCACCCACCCACCCTCCCTCTCTCCCACCTACTCACCCACACACCGCCCTCACTCACCCACTCACTCACTCACCCACCCACCATCCCTCTCTCCCACCTACTCACCCACACACCGCCCTCACTCACCACACCGCACGTCACCTCACCTCTCTCTTTTTGCTTCTTCGCTCGCACCGCTCCAATCTGGAATCCCCTCCTCCTCACTCACCACCATCTCACCACCATCGCCTCTTCACTCCGCAATCATCATCATCAACAATAACAACAACAACCTCGTTTCAATTCAAACACGCGCGTCGCTCCACTCCTACGCACCCCCGCCGTTCCTACGAGTGCTGATTGTCGCTGGCCGCTTGGCCGTTCTTTTTTTTCTTTGCACCCTTTTGGGAAAATGGGCTCAGCAAAAGTGCGATTAAAATAGGATTTTTGTTCAAAATACATAGACGCAGAATTTTTTTTTTTAAATAATCATCCTAAAATCTATATTTGGCAGGGCGAGCAGCGAGTGCACATTGCCATGGCGAGTAGCCCAGAGAACAGCGGGGAAGGCTGGGGCAGTTGCAGAGCCTTTGCCGGTGAACGATTGCGTTTCTTTCTTTGTGAAAAGCCTCTCGCGAAATCGGTCATCCGTGGTGGGTGGTGCGCTCGTGGTCACGCGGTGAGAAGGCCTGGGTTCGATTCCCAGACCCCGGGGGGGAGGGCATCTCTCTGTGTGTGTGTAGTTTGTGTGTTGTGTGTGTTGTGTGTGGAGTTTGTGTGTTGTGTGTGTGTGTAGTTTGTGTGTTGTGTTTGTTGTGTGTGGAGTTTGTGTGTTCTGTGTGTGTGTGTGGAGTTTGTGTGTTCTGTGTATGTGTGTGTGTGGAGTTTGTGTGTTCTGTGTGTGTAGAGTTTGTGTGTTCTGTCTCTGTGTGTGTGTGTGGAGTTTGTGTGTTCTGTGTGTGTGCGTGGAGTTTGTGTGTTCTGTGTGTGTGTGTGTGGAGTTTGTGTGTTGTGTGTGTGGAGTTTGTGTGTTGTGTGTGTGGAGAGTTTGTGTGTTGTGTGTGTTTGTGGAGTTTGTGCGTTCTGTGTGTGTGTAGTTTGTGTGTTCTCTGTGTGTGTGCAGTTTGTGTGTTCTCTGTGTGTGTGTGTAGTTTGTGTGTTCTCTGTGTGTGTGTGGAGTTTGTGTGTTCTGTGTGTGTGTGGAGTTTGTGCGTTCTGTGTGTGTGGAGTTTGTGTTATGTGTGTGTAGTTTGTGTATTCTGTGTGTGTGTGTAGTTTGTGTGTTCTCTCTGTGTGTGTGGAGTTTGTGTGTTATGTTTGTGTGTGTGGAGCTTGTGTGTTCTGTGTGTGTGTGGAGTTTGTGTGTTCTGTGTGTGTGTGGAGTTTGTGTGTTCTGTGTGTGGAGTTTGTGTGTTCTGTGTGTGTGTGGAGTTTGTGTGTTCTCTGTGTGTGTGGAGTTGGTGTGTTGTGTGTGTGTGTGTCTGTGTGTGTGTGGTGTGTGTGTGTGGAGTTTGTGTGTTCTGTGTGTGTGTGTGGAGTTTGTGTGTTTTGTGTGTGTGTGTGGAGTTTGTGTGTTCTGTGTGTGTAGAGTTTGTGTGTTCTGTGTGTGTGTGGAGTTTGTGTGTTGTGTGTGTGGAGTTTGTGTGTTCTCTGTGTGTGTGTCGGTGCACGGGTGGTGCATCAGCCGCCCATCTCAGTCAGTCGACCCATGGCACCTGTTGGGTCTGTCCCGTGTCCTCCAGCCAGCGAGCGTTCGACACTTCACGTGGCCTCAACGGGCACGTAGCCTGGCACGAGCGCCTGCAAACTAATCCGGAAGTATTTAATATTGGCGCCGTGAAGTCGACGCACGGGGACCCCCAAAGCTCGGGGCCCAGGGCGATCAGCTATGACTTATCCACTGCTGGATGAAGTCCTCGCATAGCTCTCTGCGTGGAGTTTGTATGCTCTGGATCTCTCTCTGGATCTCTCTCTGTCTTCCACCTCCCCTGTTCTACAGAGTGTGGAGTGAGTGGGTGTGAGTGAGTCTGGGGGAGAGTGGAGTGAGTGTGAGTGAGTGTGATGTGAGTGTAAGTGAGTGTGTGTGAGTGTGTGAGTGAGTGTGTGAGAGTGTGGAGTGAGTGAGTGTGTGAGTGAGTCTGTGGGAATGTGGTGTGAGTGAGTGTGATGTGAGTGTAAGTGAGTGTGAGTGAGTGTGTGTGAGTTAGTGAGTGAGTGTAAGTGAGTGTGTGAGTGAGTCTGTGAGAGCGTGGAGTGAGTGTGTGAGTGAGTGAGTGGGTGTGTGAGAGTGTGTGAGTGAGTGTGTGAGAGTGTGTGAGTGAGTGTGTGAGTGAGTGTGAATGTGTGGGTGAGTGTGTGAGTGAGTGTGTGAGTGTGTGAGTGAGTGTGTGAGTGAGTGAGTGTGTGAGTGTGGAGTGTGTGAGAGCGTGGAGTGAGTGTGTGTGAGTGTGAGTGAGTGAGTGAGTGTGTGAGTGAGTGTGTGAGTGAGTGTGTGAGTGAGTGTGAATGTGTGGGTGAGTGTGTGAGTGAGTGTGTGAGTGTGTGAGTGAGTGTGTGAGTGAGTGAGTGTGTGAGTGTGGAGTGTGTGAGAGCGTGGAGTGAGTGTGTGTGAGTGTGAGTGAGTGTGTGAGTGAGTGTGTGAGTGAGTGTGTGAGTGAGTGTGTGAGAGTTTGGAGTGAGTGAGTGAGTGTGTGAGTGAGTGAGTGTGTGAGTGAGTGAGTGTGTGAGTGTGTGAGTGAGTGTGTGAGTGAGTGTGTGAGTGTGTGTGTGAGTGTGTGTGTGAGTGTGTGAGTGAGTGTGTGAGTGAGTGAGTGTGTGAGTGAGTGTGTGAGTGAGTGTGAGTGAGTGTGTGAGTGTGAGTGAGTGTGTGAGTGAGTGTGTGAGTAAGTGGGTGAGTAAGTGTGTGAGTGAGTGTGTGAGTGAGTGTGTGAGTGAGTGGAGTGAGTGAGTGTGTGAGTGAGTGAGTGAGTGTGTGAGAGTGAGTGAGTGAGTGAGTGTGTGAGAGTGTGAGAGTGTGTGAGTGAGTGTGTGAGTGAGTGAGTGTGTGAGAGTGTGTGAGTGAGTGTGTGAGTGAGTGTGTGAGTGAGTGAGTGTGAGTCAGTCTGTGAGTGAGTGAGTGAGAGCGTGGAGTGAGTGTGAGTGTGTGAGAGTGTGTGAGTGAGTGTGTGAGTGAGTGAGTGTGTGAGTGAGTGAGTGTGTGAGAGTGTGAGAGTGTGTGAGTGAGTGTGTGAGTGTGTGAGTGAGTGAGTGTGTGAGTGAGTGAGTGTGTGAGAGTGTGAGAGTGTGTGAGAGTGTGAGAGGGTGAGAGTGTGTGAGTGAGTGTGTGAGTGAGTGAGTGAGTGTGTGAGTGTGTGTGTGTGAGTGAGTGTGTGAGTGAGTGTGTGAGTGAGTGTGTGAGTGAGTGAGTGTGTGTGTGAGTGAGTGTGTGAGTGTGTGAGTGAGTGTGTGAGTGAGTGTGTGAGTGAGTGTGATTGGAGTGAGTGAGTGTGTGAGTAAGTGAGTGAGTGAGTGTGTGAGTGAGTGTGTGAGTGAGTGTGTGTGTGAGTGAGTGTGTGTGTGAGTGAGTGTGTGAGTGAGTGAGTGTGTGAGTGAGTGTGTGAGTGAGTGTGTGTGTGAGTGAGTGAGTGTGTGTGTGAGTGAGTGTGTGTGTGAGTGAGTGTGTGAGTGAGTGTGTGAGTGAGTGAGTCTGTGAGTGAGTCTGTGAGTAAGTGAGTGAGTGAGTGTGTGAGAGCGTGGAGTGAGTGAGTGAGTGCGTGAGTGTGTGAGAGTGTGAGTGTGTGAGTGAGTGAGTGTGTGAGTGAGTGAGTGTGTGAGTGTGTGAGTGAGTGTGTGAGTGAGTGTGTGAGTGAGTGAGTGAGTGTGTGAGTGAGTGTGTGAGTGAGTGTGAGTGAGTGTGTGAGTGAGTGTGTGAGTGAGTGAGTGAGTGTGTGAGTGAGTGAGTGTGTGAGTGAGTGTGTGAGTGAGTGAGTGAGTGTGTGAGTGAGTGAGTGTGTGAGTGAGTGTGAGTGAGTGTGTGAGTGAGTGTGTGAGTGAGTGTGTGAGTGTGTGAGTGAGTGTGTGAGTGAGTGTGTGAGTGAGTGAGTGTGTGAGTGAGTGTGTGAGAGCGTGGAGTGAGTGAGTGAGTGCGTGAGTGTGTGAGAGTGTGAGTGTGTGAGTGAGTGAGTGTGTGAGTGTGTGAGTGTGTGTGTGAGTCTGTGAGGGCGTGGAGTGAGTGAGTGAGTGTGTGAGTGAGTGTGTGAGTGTGTGTGTGAGTGTGTGTGTGAGTGTGTGAGTGAGTGTGTGAGTGTGTGAGTGAGTGTGTGAGTGTGTGTGTGAGTGTGTGAGTGAGTGTGTGAGTGAGTGTGTGAGTGAGTGTGTGAGTGTGTGTGTGAGTGAGTGAGTGTGTGGGTGAGTGAGTGAGTGTGTGAGTGAGTGAGTGTGTGAGTGTGTGAGTGAGTGAGTGAGTGTGTGAGTGTGTGAGTGAGTGAGTGAGTGTGTAGTGAGTGAGTGAGTGTGTGGGTGAGTGAGTGAGTGAGTGTGGAGTGAGTCTGTGAGAGCGTGGAGTGAGTGAGTGAGAGTGTGAGTGAGTGAGTCTGTGAGTGAGTGGGTGTGAGTGAGTGTGTGAGAGTGTGTGAGTGAGTGTGTGAGTGAGTGTGAGTGTGTGAGTGAGTGTGTGAGTGAGTATGTGAGAGTGAGTGTGTGAGTGTGTGTGTGTGAGTGAGTGAGTGTGAGTGAGTGTGTGAGTGAGTGTGTGAGTGAGTGTGTGAGTGAGTGTGTGAGTGGAGTGATTGAGTGTGAGTGAGTGTGTGAGTGAGTGTGTGAGTGAGTGGAGTGATTGAGTGTGAGTGAGTGAGTGTGTGAGTAAGTGTGTGAGTGAGTGTGTGTGAGTGTGTGAGTCTGTGAGAGCATGGAGTGAGTGAGTGAGTGTGAGCCAGCTACTTTACCATGTCCATCAGAGAGGGCGCTGGTACGGGTGGGGGGGTCGATCACCCGATCGGCGGGAGCCCGGCGAGAAGTGGCCGAGGGTGGGTGTCAGCCCCCACGATTACACTGATTTGGCAGTACCGGTCCAGCTCCCGACAAAGGAGTGGCAGCCTCTCCTCCGCAGTGAGCGTTCGAACATTCCACGTGGCCATCCGTAGTGGCTTTTCGTTGTTTCTGGAGGAGCCCCGAGGGTGAAGATTCAATCTCCTGGCTCCGCCAATTGGGGTTTGGCCAGGAGACGTCATAGAGGCCTGTACCCCCGGGGCCTCCGGCACAAGCTTATTAGTTACATATTTTTGTTTAAGTCGTAGTTTCGTGGCAATGAATTGACGGTGGAGGGGTTACCAGCCCCTCGCACCCACTTCGCGTTGAGCTATCATCTGTGATGGCCAGGTGGCTGCTGCATAAATAGCCGCACTTTATGGAGCTAAGTTTGGGTCCTTACTTGATAAAAAAAAGTTATAATCAGCAGCACCCTGACGTGAGAGAAACTTGACAGGAAGCCTCCCACGAGAGAGAGAGAGCGAGAGGGTTTATCATTAAAACTCCAAAAAATCAAATAAGCGGCGATCAGAAATCGTGAGAACTTTGTTCCTGAGTGGAGCTAGGGAAATCTGAAGCCGTGAATTGGCTCGGCAGTGCGTTCAAGTTCAAGTTTATTTATTAAGTATAGCCCTGTGAGCCATTCGGCTCTTGAATCGGGTGCAACCGCAACAAAAAAACAAAAACATGAACAAAAAACATCTTAAAGTGAATATGTGACTGAGTGCAAACAGAAAATCCAAGAAAAGACAGCAAAATATTGCAGAAAAAAGCACCGTACACCAATGCTGTGTGCAAAAATCCCAGTGGGATGCAAGTCAAACAACAACAACCACAAGACAACTTAGATTAAGGCCATCAGTCTAACTCCGTACTACAGCAAACAAACATGGCTAAACCAATACACTTTTCGAAATCACCAAAATAAAGCCATGAAAGCAATGAAAAAGCAATCATAGGAACTGTGACGGAATTTTCACAATAAATGTCCTAAACATGTACTACCAAAACCTTGGTGGCGATCTTCCCCCCACCCCACCCGGCAACACTTGGTGTTCTTCGGCAAATTTGCGAGTCGTAATTGGACTTTGTGCTCAATTTTGGCGATGTGACAGCTTCCACTTCAAGTTGAGACTTCCCTGCCCACGACCGCCGTGTAAAAGAGAAAAATTAACCCGTAAAAACAAAGTTTTTCACTATAAATCCTTTATATGCGTGGCGGCGAGAGTCATCTCGTCCTCTGGCTTGAGATGGCTGCCACCTATGGGTCAGATGATTGCCTGCCACCATTAGGCAATTGGTAATTAAATATAATTAACTTTTTCCTAAAAAGTGTAAGATTTTGGAATTTTTTTTCACGAAAATAAATTGTCACGCACAACGAGTCTGTGTGCCAAATGTCAGCTCGATTGGATCACGGGAAGTGGGTTAAAAAACGACCGAAAGATTTGCACGGTCATAAGCAAGCAAGCACGCAAGCAAGCAAGCGAACTTAATATAAAGGATTTAAAAACGACCGAAAGATTTGCACGCTCGTAAGCAAGTAATCAAGCACGCAAGCAAGCAAGCGATCTTAATATAAAGGATTTAAAAATATATTCGCCTGTGGAGGACGCGGGGATCGATCCCCAAACCTTTGGCATGGGAAGCGAGGGCGCTACCAACTGTGCTACTCCGCCACGGCCTGTGGAGGTGCCACGCTCTGGGCTCCTACACTGTGACGTTCAGCCAAAGCCATGAATGAGTTCTATTTGAATATATGTAAAATAAATTTATTTTCCCTAAAAAGTGTAACATTTTGGAAAAAAATTTTCACGAACATTAATTGTCTCGCACAACGAGTCTGTGTGCAAAATGTCAGCTCGATTGGATCACGGGAAGTGGGTTACAAAAACGACCGAAATATTTGCACGGTCGTAAGCAAGCAAGCAAGCAAGCGAGCGAACTTAATATAAAGGATTTAAAAAAATATTCTAATCAGCAGCAGGGACATCATCTCTCCCACCCTGACGTGAGAGAAACTTGACGGGAAGCCTCCCACGAGAGAGAGAGAGCGAGAGGGTTTATCATTATAACTCCAAAAAAAATCAAATAAGCGGCGATCAGAAATCGTGAGCACTTCGTTCCTGAGTGGCGATAGGGAAATCTGAAGCCGTGAATTGGCTCGGCAGTGCGTTCAAGTTCAAGTTCATCTATTAGGTATAGCCCTGTGAGCCATTCGGCTCTTGCATCGGGTGCAACCGCAACAAACAAAAAACAAAAACATTAACAAAAAACATCTTAAAGTAAATATGTGACTAAGTGCAAACAGAAAATCCAAGAAAAGACAGCAAAATATTGCAGAAAAAAACACCGTACACCAACTCTGTGTGCAAAAATCCCAGTGGGATGCAAGTCAAACAACAACAACCACAAGACAACTTAGATTAAGGCCATCAGTCTAACTCCGTACTACAGCAAACAAACATGGCTAAACCAATACACTTTTCGAAATCACCAAAATAAAGCCATGAAAGCAATGAAAAAGCAATCGTAGGAACTGTGACGGAATTTTCACAATAAATGTCCTAAACATGTACTACCAAAACCTTGGTGGCGATCTTCCCCCCACCCCACCCGGCAACACTTGGCGTTCTTCGGCAAATTTGCGAGTCGTAATTGGACTTTGTGCTCAACTTTGGCGATGTGACAGCTTCCACTTCAAGTTGGGATTTCTCTGCCCACGACCGCCGTGTAAAAGAGAAAAATTAACCCGTAAAAACAAAGTTTTTCACTATAAATCCTTTATATGCGTGGCGGCGAGAGTCATCTCGTCCTCTGGCTTGAGATGGCTGCCACCTATGGGTCAGATGATTGCCTGCCACCATTAAGCAATTGGTAATTAAATATAATTGATTTTTTCCTAAAAAGTGTAAAATTTTGGGAAAATTTTTTTTTCACGAAAATAAATTGTCACGCACAACGAGTCTGTGTGCAAAATGTCAGCTCGATTGGATCACGGGAAGTGGGTTAAAAAACGACCAAAAGATTTGCACGGTCGTAAGCAAGCAAGCACGCAAGCAAGCAAGCGAATTTAATATAAAGGATTTAAAAACGACCGAAAGATTTGCACGCTCGTAAGCAAGTAATCAAGCACGCAAGCAAGCAAGCGATCTTAATATAAAGGATTTAAAAATATATTCGCCTGTGGAGGACGCGGGGATCGATCCCCAAACCTTTGGCATGGGAAGCGAGGGCGCTACCAACTGCTCTACTCCGCCACGGCCTGTGGAGGGGTTACACTCTGGGCTCCTACACTGTGACGTTCAGCCAAAGCCATGAATGAGTTCTATTTGAATAAATGTAAAAGAAATTTGTTTTCCCTAAAAAGTGTACAATTTTGGAAAAAAAATTTCACGACCATTAATTGTCTCGCACAACGAGTCTGTGTGCAAAATGTCAGCTCGATTGGATCACGGGAAGTGGGTTAAAAAACGACTGAAAGATTTGCACGGTCGTAAGCAAGCAAGCAAGCGAACTTAATATAAAGGATTTAAAAAAATATTCTAATCAGCAGCAGGGACATCATCTCTCCCACCCTGACGTGAGAGAAACTTGACGGGAAGCCTCCCACGAGAGAGAGAGAGCGAGAGGGTTTATCATTATAACTCCAAAAAAATCAAATAAGCGGCGATCAGAAATCGTGAGCACTTCGTTCCTGAGTGGCGATAGAGAAATCTGAAGCCGTGAATTGGCTCGGCAGTGCGTTCAAGTTCAAGTTCATGTATTAGGTATAGCCCTGTGAGCCATTCGGCTCTTGAATCGGGTGCAACCGCAACAAACAAAAAACAAAAACATTAACAAAAAACATCTTAAAGTAAATATGTGACTAAGTGCAAAAATAAAATCCAAGAAAAGACAGCAAAATATTGCAGAAAAAAACACCGTACACCAATGCTGTGTGCAAAAATCCCAGTGGGATGCAAGTCAAACAACAACAACAACCACAAGACAACTTAGATTAAGGCCATCAGTCTAACTCCGTACTACAGCAAACAAACATGGCTAAACCAATACACTTTTCGAAATCACCAAAATAAAGCCATGAAAGCAATGAAAAAGCAATCATAGGAACTGTGACGGAATTTTCACAATAAATGGCCTAAACATGTACTACCAAAACCTTGGTGGCGATCTTCCCCCCACCCCACCCGGCAACACTTGGCGTTCTTCGGCAAATTTGCGAGTCGTAATTGGACTTTGTGCTCAATTTTGGCGATGTGACAGCTTCCATTTCAAGTTGAGACTTCCCTGCCCACGACCGCCGTGTAAAAGAGAAAAATTAACCCGTAAAAACAAAGTTTTTCACTATAAATCCTTTATATGCGTGGCGGCGAGAGTCATCTCGTCCTCTGGCTTGAGATGGCTGCCACCTATGGGTCAGATGATTGCCTGCCACCATTAAGCAATTGGTAATTAAATATAATTGATTTTTTCCTTAAAAGTGTAAAATTTTGGAATTTTCAGGAAAATAAATTGTCACGCACGAGTCTGTGTGCAAAATGTCAGCTCGATTGGATCACGGGAAGTGGGTTACAAAAACGACCGAAAGATTTGCACGGTCGTAAGCGCGCAAGCAAGCAAGTAAGCAAGCAAGTGAACTTAATATAAAGGATTTTAAAAAAATATTAACCCGTAAAAACAAAGTTTTTCACTATAAATCCTTTATATGCGTGGCGGCTAGAGTCCTCTCGTCCTCTGGCTTGAGATGGCTGCCACCTATGGGTCAGATGATTGCCTGCCACCATTAAGCAATTGGTAATTAAGTAAGCAAGCAAGTGAACCTAATATAAAGGATTTTAAAAAAAATGTCAAGGCGCAGCCAGACAACCCTGCAACTGCCCGTGTACGCCACGTGCAGTCGCCCGCTGTTTTGCGTTTGGAAAGAGCCTTCCCTTTGTGATGATCGCCTTGAGCCGCGCACAGACAGCTGCCGCTGGGGGTGCCCTCCCCCCTACGCTACGCCACACAGCAGCTATTCAACGTCGTATTCTTAGGTTTTTTCGGTAAAGTCACGTTGGTAAAAAATTTAATTAATAAAAGTAAAATATAAATAAAATAAAAATCACGACGTTTCGGAGGCAACACAAGCTTCCGTCTTCAGGTGGAACAGTCACAGCACGACAGCTGTATCAAGTGATACATTCTAGATTTGAAGCCTTCGTGACTGCAAGGATTCATATTCTTAGGTTTTTTCGGTAAAGTCACGTAGATAAAACCATCGCAGGCTGTGTGTCTCGTGTGAAAGGCAGCGGTTGATGCCTTCGCTTCGTGACGATCGCCCTTTTTTTATTATTCTAGCAGGCAAGGGCCGCTGCGATGGTATGGCTCTTTGTCAGAAGCGACCTGGCCGCAAATTATCGCCCACTGAAGCATCTTGTGTGGACATGAGTAGCAGCCAAATGCTCTCAACGCGTGATGTTGATTCTAAAGGTGGGGTGGGGGGGAGAACCGGAGGACCTGAAGAAAAATCCACGCAAACCCACGACCTCCTGTGCACCTGGCGAGGTAGTTAACATCTCCTAGCCACCGTGATGATGATGATGAGAGAGAGAGACACGCAAACTCCAAATATACAGCAGCAGGCGTCAGGGTCAAGATCGAACCCACGACCTCCTGTACACCAGGCGAGGTAGTTAACATCTCCTAGCCACCGTGATGATGATGAGAGAGAGAGACACGCAAACTCCAAATATACAGCAGCAGGCGTCGGGGTCGGAATCGAACCCACGACCTCCTGTATACCAGGCGATGTAGTTAACATCTCCTAGCCACCGTGATGATGATGATGAGAGAGAGAGAGACACGCATTAAGCAAATATACAGCCGGCGGCAGGGTCGGCATGGAACCCACGACCTCCTGTATACCAGGCGAGGTAGTTAACATCTCCTAGCCACCGTGATGATTATGAGAGAGAGACAGGCAGACTCCAAATATACAGCAGCAGGCGTCATGGTCAGGATCGAACCCACGACCTCCTGTATACCAGGCGAGGGAGTTAACATCTCCTAGCCACCGTGGTGACCAAAACAACAGCGGCAGCTGTGACCTCCGCTGATGACCACGTTGAACTGGGGAAAAGCGAGGGGCGGGGTGACTGGCAGGCACGATGTCCGCTCTGGCCGCTTGCCTGCCCCTCTCAGCATCAGTGGCGATGTTTAAAATCGTTGCGTCTCACCAACTAAAGCCACGCACTAATGCCTAATTACACGCGAATCTTCCCACGTGATCGGTTTTTTGCTCTCGCCCTCTCTCTTTTTTTTTACGATCAGTGGAAACAAGAAAATGCTCGGTGTAGTCGGCATTTTGCTTCGTTCATCATTTTGTAATTTTTAAAATAAACTTTGCTTTATGTAAACCCCCACCTCTCGCTCGCCCTCCCGCTCGCCCTCCCGCTCGCCCTCCCGCTCGCCCTCCCGCTCGCCCTCCCGCTCGCCCTCCCGCTCGCCCTCCCGCTCGCCCTCCCGCTCGCCCTCCCGCTCGCCCTCCCGCTCGCCCTCCCGCTCGCCCTCCCGCTCGCCCTCCCGCTCGCCCTCCCGCTCGCCCTCCCGCTCGCCCTCCCGCTCGCCCTCTCGCCCTCCCGCTCGCCCTCCCGCTCGCCCTCCCGCTCGCCCTCCCGCTCGCCCTCCCGCTCGCCCTATCGCTCGCCCTCTCGATCGCCCTCTCGGTCGCCCTCTCGCTCGCTCTCTCGCTCGCTCTCTCGCTCTCTCTCTCGTTGGGTGTGGCTGGGTTTCACCTGAGCTCCTGCCCTAACGTTGGTGTGGATGGGGGCCTGGGCTCAGGTGTGAGCCTGAGCCTGGGCTAGAGAGAGGTGAACTGGGGAAAAAACGCTGTTTCTTTTTCTGCGTCTTTCTCCCCGCACATCAGCCTGCTATAGTAGCAGTTCTTCATTACTACTGTTGTTGTTGTGTGTGTGTCTGGTCTGTGTGATTGTCTGTGCGTTTGTTCTGCTGGTTTGTCTGCTTGGTTGGTCGCGTTGTGTGTTGGCCTGGTGCTTTGTACCGGGTTTAACACCGCGTGTGTTCGTCCTCCTTGCCTGTCTGGTGAGGGTTTTGTTTTGTGTGTTTGCTTGTGCGTGCGTTTGTTCGTTTATCTGTCGTTTTGGTTATTTGTATGTGTGTCTGATTGTGCGGTTTCGTTTGGTTTTACTTGTTGGTTCGGTTGTTTGTGGTTTCGGCTGTGTGTTTGGCCTGAGCGTGTGTGTGCCTGTCTGTGTGTGTGTGTGGTTGTCTGGTCTGTGCGTTTGTATGTGTGGCTGTTTTGTTTGTCTGCTTGTTTGGTTGTTTATCTGCCTCGTGGTTTTTTATCACCTGGTGTAACACCACTGGTGATCGTCTTGTTTGTCGGTTTTTGTTTGTGTGTTTGGTTGTTTGATTGTGTGCGTGGGTGTTTCGATTGTCTGTCGTCTTTTCTGTTCGATCGTCCTTTTTCCTTTGTTTGTTTCGTAGGCTGGTTGGTGTGGTGTGGTCGGTGTGGTGTGGTTGGTGTGTTTGTCGTTTTATGTGGTCGTTGTTTTTGTTTGGTCATCTGTTGGGCTGGTAGTTTGCGTGGTTGTGTGTTGTTGTGTGCTTGTTTTGTGTGGGGGTGATTACTTTTTTTTATCACTTTTATTTTTTTTTAACGATTAATTTTCGCTACCACTGCGCTGCTGCCATGCAAGCACCATGGCTCAGCCTGGCAGCATGGAAGCCCTCACAGATCGGCACGGGTTTCGCTGCTTCCCTCCGCTGGGGACGCCGCTTGACGACGTCGCTGAGGCGGTGGCGGCGCACACCGGGCCGGCAGCCATCCGAGTAATACAGAGGGAGAACCGGGGCTACGTGATCTACGTGGCCACGGTGGAGGTGGCGGCGCGTGTCGTCGAGACCGGGCTCTGCGTCGGAGGGGAGGGGGGGCGGCTCGTGCAGTGCAGCCCGCTCTCTACACCGGCTGTTCGAGTGACCGTCTCCGGCGCACCACCATACCTCACGAACGCAGAGCTAAGGGTGGAACTGCAACGCTACGGCGTTGTGGTTTCGCCCATTGTTCTGCTGCACATAAGAACGCAAAGGAAGGAACTGAGGCACGTCCTGTCAGGCCAACGACAGGTGTTCCTCGTGCTCAAGAGTGGGTGTACCGAACTGGACGTGGCCATCAAACGTACCGCTGGCGGCCGCGTCCATACAATATACCTGGCCACGGCCGAGCCACGCTGCTACGCATGTGGTGGTGCCGGGCACCTGAAGAAAAACTGCTCCACCGGAACGAAGCGGAGTGGAGCTGCAACGAAGGAGACAACACCGATGCTGCAGCAACAACAACAGCAGCGGCAGCAGCGTGAGCAGCATGAGGCGCAGAAGCAGCAGCATCGGGAGCACCCACAGCGGGCGTCGCTGCAACAGGAGCGACAGCAGCAGCAGCAGCGGGAGAGAGAGCCCCCCCCGCTGCCGCCGCCGCGGCAAGAGGCTCAGCAACAGCTGCCGCAGCAACAACAGCAGCAGCAGCAGCAGCAGGGAGACGCCGACACTGCACCGGAGTGCGGAGAGCCGGCACCTGTTGATGAGAATGACAACAACGGTGGAAAGTCCGCCGCTGTTAGGAGCGCGAGGAAAAAGAGGAGAATGGGCAAGCGTGAAAACGGCCAGCCGAAGAGGGCGGCCATAGCTGGCGACGTCGGACAGACGGTCAGCCAGCCAGCCGGCTGCCCAGTGGAGACAGAGGGAAAGGTATTGGAGACCACCAGCGGCGCGAACCCGGCGGACGTGGTGGCGCCGAGAGCGCGGTCGCCGAGCCCGGCTCCACCCGTCCCGGCATCGGGAGGAGAAGAACCGTCGACCACCGCCAGCGCCAGTGCTGAGCTGAGCGGAGCTGCAGCCCGGGAGGGCCTCCCTTCACGCGGCCCAATGGGTGACGAGGAAGGGAGCATGGAGCTGACGGCGACCGAGGGGGAAAGTGCTGCAGAGAGCGGCGGCTGCGGGGAGAACATGGAGAGAGAGGCCATGAAGGCCAGAGGTAGCGTGCCGCTGGCAGAGGGGACGGAGGGGGTGCAGCAGCCGGACCTAACTTTGCTGGGCGCCGCGGTCGCCAGGTGGGTGCCGGGCGTTTTCGTGCGTCCAAAAAACACCCCCTCGTCCGCCACGGGACGGGCCAAGAGACCGAAGGGTCGGAAGAAGCTGCACGCACTCACCGCCAGCGCCAGTGCTGAGCCGAGCGGAGCCGCAGCCCGGGAGGGCCTCCCTTCACACGGCCCAGGGGGCGACGAGGAGGGGAGCATGGAGCTGACGACGACCGAAAGAGAAAGTGCTGCAGGGAGCGGCAGCTGCTGGGAGAACATGGAGAGAGAGGCCATGAAGACCAGAGGTAGCGTACCTCTGGCAGAGGCGACGGAGGGGGTGCAGCAGCCGGACCTAACTTTGCTGGGCGCCGCGGGCGCCAGTTGGGTGCCGGGCAGTTTCGTGCCTCCAAAAAACATCCCCTCGTCCGCCACGGGGCTGGCCAAGAGACCGAAGGGTTGGAGGAAGCTGCACGCACTTGGGACTGAGCCCGGTGAGGTCCCCGTTCCCGGAACGTCGGCGGATACCGGAGGGTGGGTTGGCGCCGACGGGAGGGCTGTAGCCGTGGCTGGCAGTGATGACTCGGAGGACGATCTGGACGAGAAGGAGTACCCCCAGAAGCTCGGAGGTTGGAGGAATGAGGCTAGGCCGGGGGAGTGCACGCCCAGAACCCTCCTCTTATGGTTGAAGGAGATGGAAAGGAAGAAAAAGGGGAATGCGGTGAAAGAGCTGATGAAGGCTTTCCCCGATAAGCGCTCCCTTGCGGAGGTGGTAATGGACGTGGATTGGGATCCACACGGTTACGGTTTCAGTGCTTGGGAGGCCAACCGGATGTTGGATTTATTGATCGGAACGGGGCCAATGCTGACGGACGACGACGAGTCAGACTCAGCCTCGCCCAGCCCGGCGTCGCAAGGGAGCAGGGTGGGCGGCGTCAGCGGCGGCACCCCAAAGGGACAGGCGGAAAGGCCGATGAGCTGGCCTCCGATGCCCGAGATGGAGTGCTCCCCCGAATACCTCCTTGGTTTCCTGAAATGGTCGTATGGGAAACGAAACATCCGTGTGCAGGACAGTTTCCCCAACAGGAAGAACTTTATGAGCACAGCCCGGCGGGTGGTCCAGGACCCAAGCACGTTCGGATATAGCCGCCAGGAAATTTTCCGGGTAAAGGCCTTGATGAACAAGGTCAGAAAACAGCCACCATCCCCCCCCATCACCCCTTTCCCCCCCGCGGCGTTGAAGAAGACATCACTACCGCCGCCGCCAGCCGGTGAGGAGGTGGGAGCGGAAGAGCGACTCTGCTAGGCAGAGGGGTGTGAGAGCCCGGATGACGAGCACACCGGACACTGGCTGTGAGCGGTGACGACGTGGTGTGTGATGACGATGAGCGTTAATTGCCATAAAGGCAGGTGCACTGAGTGGTTTTGAAAAGCACACCGGACACTGGCTGTGGGGCGGTGGCGATGTGGTGCGGGATGACGTTGTATAATTTTTGTTGCCATAAAGGCAGGTGTATTGAATGAACCGGAATATTCCAGCGCAATTTGCGCTGGTGAAATAAACTTATAAAAGTCAAAAAGTCTCGCTCTCTCGCTCACTCTCTCGCTCTCTCGCTCACTCTCTCGCTCTCTCGCTCACTCTCTCGCTCTCTCGCTCACTCTCTCGCTCTCTCGCTCACTCTCTCGCTCACTCTCTCGGTCGCTCTCTCGCTCGCTCTCTCGCTCACTCTCTCGCTCACTCTATCGCTCACTCTCTCGCTCTCTCGCTCACTCTCTCGCTCACTCTCTCGCTCACTCTCTCGCTCTCTCGCTCACTCTCTCGCTCACTCTCTCGCTCGCTCACTCGCTCACTCTCTCGCTCTCTCGCTCACTCTCTCGCTCACTCTCTCGCTCACTCTATCGCTCACTCTCTCGCTCTCTCGCTCACTCTCTCGCTCACTCTCTCGCTCTCTCGCTCTCTCGCTCACTTTCTCGCTCACTCTCTCGGTCACTCTCTCGCTCACTCTCTCTCTCACTCTCTCGCTCACTCTCTCGCTCACTCTCTCGCTCTCTCGTTCTGCACGCAGCCCTTCTTGCAGTCCGACGGCCCTCTTTCCGTCTCTTCTTTCTTGCGTCCTCTTGTTTGTGCCCAAGGCAGCATTGTACCCAGAGGGCACGCACGCTCAGAGATAAACGACACCGCACCTGCCCCCATCACCCTCTCGCTTTCTCCCCGTGTACTCCTCAAAATTGCAGTGAGCGCCAACTCTGGCTATCGCCTGATGATGCTGGTGGTTGTTGTTGTTGTTGTTCTTGTAATTACCGGCCGCAACATCGCGGCTAACTCGAATTGTAAATTCTAGATTTGAAGCTTTCGTGACTGCAAGGATTCATATTCTTAGGTTTTTTCCGGTAAAGTCACGTCGGTAAAAAAATTAAATTAATAAAAGTAGAATAAAAATAAAATAAAAATCACGACGTATCACTTGATACAGCAATCGTGCTGTGACGGTTCCACCTGAAGACGGAAGCTTGTGTTGCCTCCGAAACGTCGTGATTTTTATTTTATTTTTATTTTACTTTTATTAATTTACATTTTTTACCTACGTGACTTTACCGAAAAAACCTAAGAATTCGCATTGTAAATGGTTTTTCCGAGGGTTTCACTTCTCCTCCTCTAGACAACCGGTGAGCGCTGAACTAGTAACGCATTTGGGCACGTTTTGTGTCACGTGATAGACACTTACTAATTGTTATTCTTAGGTTTTTTTCGGTAAAGTCACGTAGGTAAAAAATTAAAATTAATAAATCTAAAATAAAAATAAAATAAAAATCACGACGTTTCGGAGGCAACACAAGCTTCCGTCTTCAGGTGGAACCGTCACAGCACGATAGCTGTATCAAGTGAGAGAAATTCCAAGAAAACAGTCCTTGTCTATATATACTGGTTGAGGGTGGGAGGGAGCCAAGGTAGGCCCCTGGATATTATTATTGTGAGGTTCGGTGCGGCTGAAGCACGCTGCTAGGAATGAGCCTTTGTTGTGTAGACTGGTTGAACTCGGAGGTTCCAAGAGTTGTTAAGGTGCGGCTGGTTAATTGGGAGCGGTGGTGCAGCGGTTAGCGCCGCTGCGCTATGAACCCGGCAACGTGGGTTCGATTCCCGCTCACGGCCAACACACCGGTGACGATTATCTGAACCGGTCGTGGGCCTCCCCTAGATCGACTCAGCCTTAAATGAGCATCTGTTGCGGTGTGTAAACCATCGCCACTGGGGAGACAAAGGCGGCCGGGCGTGGTGTTTGCCACCCCACCCCCTCGTGTGCCGTGCCGGTCTTCATAGGTGCTGCTCGCTAACAGCACTTGCCCCAAAAGTCTGTTAGAGCTATACGGGGGAGCTTTGTCTATGTCTTTGTGGTGGCGGTGGGTTTATTGACAAACATTTATATTTACTTGGCGATGTTGTAGCCCAAGCCGCCAAAAAACCCTCTCTATCTTATGGAAGTAAACAAATGTGAATTTTGAACAAAATTGATTCAACCAAGTTTAGTTTTTTTATTTCAAATGTCCTCGCGGTCTAACGTAGACCGCAAGTAAAGTGCATTCGGCTGTCGCATCAATAGAGAATCAGAATGAAGATGCGGTAACCCCCCCCCCGCACCCCCTTTATTTGAGGATAATCCTAGACCGATGGGACCCGCCATGAAAGCAAAGACGCAAATTTCTGAGTAGCCTTTCTTTTACATATTTTATTATCATCATCATCATCATTAATACCGTCACCGTGATACTTTCTTTCCTTTTAAAACACAATACGCGCTGCAGCAACCTTAACACATTTTAAATGTTTATTTGCACTGCGGGGTTAACAAACAAAAAGACAAAAAAACATCCGTAGCTAGTTCAGTAATAAAAGTGAGTGGGGAGACAGGAGGCCACCAAACAGACGGATCTTGCAGATTCCCTATAATGTTGATGAAGGTCAAATTTCGATTTAAAGCTTTCGTGACTGCAGGGATTCATCTTCTTGGTTCTTTCGGTAAAGTCACGTAGAAGGGAAATAATAAAATAATAAAAATTAAACATAATAAAATTATTCTCACGACGTTTCGGCCACAACGCAAGCAGCCGTCCTCAGGTGAAGACCAGGTCTGTCGGGGAGACAGCATCAGACCTGGTCTTCACCTGACAGCGTCTTCCCGACAGACCTGTTCTTCACCTGAGGACGGCTGCTTGCGTTATGGCCGAAACGTCGTGAGAATTATTTTTATTATGTTTTATTTTTATTATTTCCCTTCTACGTGACTTTACCGAAAGAACCAAGAAGATGAATCCCTGCAGTCACGAAAGCTTTAAATCGAAATTTAACAAAATAGAGTTCGGTAAACATTCTAGATTTGAAGCTTTCGTGACTGCCAGGATTCATATTTTTAGGTTTTTTCGGTAAAGTCACGTAGGTAAAACATTAAAATTAATAAAAGTAAAATAAAAATAAAATAAAAATCACGACGTTTCGGAGGCAACACAAGCTTCCGTCTTCAGGTGGAACCGTCACAGCACGACAGCTGTATCACTTGCTTGATACAGCTGTCGTGCTTTTTTACCTACGTGACTTTACCGAAAAAACCTAAGAATATGAATCCTTGCAGTCACGAAAGCTTCAAATCTAGAATGTATCACTTGATACAGCTATCGTGCTGTGACTGTTCCACCTGAAGACGGAAGCTTGTGTTGCCTCCGAAACGTCGTGATTTTTATTTTATTTTTATTTTACTTTTATTAATTTAAATTTTTTACCTACGTGACTTCACCGAAAAAAACCTAAGAATAGAGTTCAGTAAACAGTTTAGTTACCGGAGAGAATTTCACCAAAGGGTGAGAGTTTGTGTGAGAGTGCTCAGGTTATTATGGACTGGCGACTTTGTGACCAGTGCCTAGGCCACCATCACCACCAGGACGAGAAGGGGAGTCAAATCGCTGGGTTGTGATGCACGTGGTAGAAAGAGAAAGCGACGGGGAGAGCGGAGAGAGAGGTAGAAGGGGAGATGGAAGAGACGGAGTGAGGGATGGAAAATGAGCAGAGAAACGGGAGCAGAGGGGTTACAAGGGAGGAGGATGGGGAGGAGGAGGCTGTATAAGCAGACAGATATCACCAAGATACATAGAGAGAGAGAGAGAGCAACACATAGGCACACAGAGAGAGAGAACGTCTCTGTGACGAGGCCTTAAATAGAGAGAGGGGGAGGGGGTTAGAGACGACGCGTGGTAAAATACGCAAGCTTGAAAATTAGGAGAACGGGAGAGAGACACGTTAAATTAAATAACCTAGCAAAATATCGAAATGTAATGTAATGCAACACAGAGAGTCGGTCAACACACAATTAACGCATAGCCCGGTCGATTACGTATTCCTGCGGTCACGAACGCTCCAAATTAAGAAGGAGGAGGCTGCATGGTGGAGGAGCAGCAGCAAGCGTCTGTTCTCAAAGTGGACGTGGTTTAGCGTGGGCGGATTGGCCGGGCAGAAGCCGCGTGATTGACGGGAGGCTTGAGATGAGGGATTGGGAGGGGGTCGGCATCCAGGATAACGAGGAGAGGCGTTGTTTTGTTTTCGGTGAAAAAGAAGAAACCACTCAATATTTCAAGAGCCGCCAAAGCGACGTGGCGAATACGAGACAAGATGGTCATTCATAAATAATGTCACGGAGGAGTCCTTTAGAGAGCCCCGGGGTGGTCGAACTCTGTGTGTGTGGAGTCTGTGGTGTGTTCTCTGTGTGTGTGTGGAGTCTGTGGTGTGTTCTCTGTGTGTGTGGAGTGTGTGGTGTGTTCTCTGTGTGTGTGGAGTCTGTGGTGTGATCTGTGTGTGTGTGGAGTCTGTGGTGTATTCTGTGAGTGTGGAGTCTGTGGTGTGTTCTCTGTGTGTGTGTGGAGTCTGTGGTGTGTTCTCTGTGTGTGTGGAGTGTGTGGTGTGTTCTCTGTGTGTGTGGAGTCTGTGGTGTGTTCTCTGTGTGTGTGGAGTCTGTGGTGTGTTCTCTGTGTGTGTGGTGTCTGTGGTGTGTTCTCTGTGTGTGTGCTGTCTGTGGTGTGTTCTCTGTGTGTGGAGTCTGTGGTGTGTTCTCTGTGTGTGTGGAGTCTGTGGTGTGTTCTCTGTGTGTGGAGTCTGTGGTGTGTACTCTGTGTGTGTGGAGTCTGTGGTGTGTTCTCTGTGTGTGTGGTGTCTGTGGTGTGTTCTCTGTGTGTGGAGTCTGTGGTGTGTTCTCTGTGTGTGTGGAGTCTGTGGTGTGATCTCTGTGTGTGTGGAGTCTGTGGTGTGTTCTCTGTGTGTGTGGAGTCTGTGGTGTGTTCTCTGTGTGTGTGGAGTCTGTGGTGTGTTCTCTGTGTGTGTGGAGTCTGTGGTGTGTTCTCTGTGTGTGGAGTCTGTGGTGTGTACTCTGTGTGTGTGGAGTCTGTGGTGTGTTCTCTGTGTGTGTGGTGTCTGTGGTGTGTTCTCTGTGTGTGGAGTCTGTGGTGTGTTCTCTGTGTGTGTGGAGTCTGTGGTGTGTTCTCTCTGTGTGTGGAGTCTGTGGTGTGTTCTCTGTGTGTGGAGTCTGTGGTGTGTTCTCTGTGTGTGTGGAGTCTGTGGTGTGTTCTCTGTGTGTGGAGTCTGTTGTGTGTTCTCTGTGTGTGTGGAGTCTGTGGTGTGTTCTCTGTGTGTGGAGTCTGTGGTGTGTACTCTGTGTGTGTGGAGTCTGTGGTGTGTTCTCTGTGTGTGTGGTGTCTGTGGTGTGTTCTCTGTGTGTGGAGTCTGTGGTGTGTTCTCTGTGTGTGTGGAGTCTGTGGTGTGTTCTCTCTGTGTGTGGAGTCTGTGGTGTGTTCTCTGTGTCTGGAGTCTGTGGTGTGTTCTCTGTGTGTGTGGAGTTTGTGGTGTGTTCTCTGTGTGTGTGGAGTCTGTGGTGTGTTCTCTGTGTGTGTGGAGTCTGTGGTGTGTTCTCTGTGTGTGGAGTCTGTTGTGTGTTCTCTGTGTGTGTGGAGTCTGTGGTGTGTTCTCTGTGTGCGGAGTCTGTGGTGTATTCTCTGTGGGGGTGGAGTATGTGGTGTGTTCTCTGTGTGTGGAGTCTGTGGTGTGTTCTCTGTGTGTGTGGAGTCTGTGGTGTGTTCTCTGTGTGTGTGGAGTCTGTTGTGTGTTCTCTGTGTGTGTGGAGTCTGTGGTGTGTTCTCTGTGTGTGTGGTGTCTGTGGTGTGTTCTCTGTGTGTGTGGAGTCTGTGGTGTGTTCTCTGTGTGTGTGGTATCTGTGGTGTGTTCTCTGTATGTGTGGTGTCTGTGGAGTGTTCTCTGTGTGTGTGGAGTCTGTGGTGTGTTCTCTGTGTGTGTGGAGTCTGTGGTGTGTTCTCTGTGTGTGTGGAGTCTGTGGTTTGTTCTCTGTGTGTGGAGTCTGTGGTGTGTTCTCTGTGTGTGTGGAGTCTGTGGTGTGTTCTCTCTGTGTGGAGTCTGTGGTGTGTTCTCTGTGTGTGTGGATTCTGTGGTGTGTTCTCTGTGTGTGGAGTCTGTGGTGTGTTCTCTGTGTGTGTGGAGTCTGTGGTGTGTTCTCTGTGTGTGTGGAGTCTGTGATGTGTTCTCTGTGTGTGTGGAGTCTGTGGTGTGTTCTCTGTGTGTGTGGTGTCTGTGGTGTGTTCTCTGTGTGTGTGGTGTCTGTGGTGTGTTCTCTGTGTGTGGAGTCTGTGGTGTGTTCTCTGTGTGTGTGGAGTCTGTGGTGTGTTCTCTGTGTGTGTGGAGTCTGTGGTGTGTTCTCTGTGTGTGTGGAGTCTGTGGTGTGTTCTCTGTGTGTGTGGAGTCTGTGGTGTGTTCTCTGTGTGTGGAGTCTGTGGTGTGTTCTCTCTCTCACTCTCCCCCTATACTGCATGGGTTTCCTCCCGCTTTAAACCCCATAGCTTAAAAAACCCACACAAAACAACCACCCAACCACCCAATGTCACCGAGTCTGTGGTGTGTTCTCTGTGTGCTGAACTCACGGTGTCTATGTGGGTGAAACCATCACAGTAATACCAAAGTTACTTGAACAACAACGAAAACAAATTTACAGAAATCAATAGGGTATCTACGGATGGATCGCCCTGTCTGCCAAAGTCACTCGTCTCGGAACCGCAGCGAGGATAATCTAATTAAGGGTGGGGAGACGTCACAGCAGACACACGCTGCGTGCCACTGGCAGGCACCCGTGTGGCCTTCACAGAGTCTTTGACAGATTCGTTGGTCAAGTGCTGCTTGCAGGCAACTATGAAGGGCAGCACGGAACACGAGAGTGGGTGGGTGGCGAGAAACCACACACACACACCACACACACCACACACACACACACACACCACACACACACACCACACACACACCACACACACACCACACACACAGAGACACACACCACACACACACCACACACACACACACCACACACACCACACACACACACCACACATACCACACACACACCACACACACACACACCACACACACACCACACACACACACCACACACACCACACACACACACACCACACACACACCACACACACACACCACACACACCACACACACACCACACACACACACCACACACACACCACACACACACACACCACACACACACCACACACACACACCACACACACCACACACACACACACCACACACCACACACACACACCACACACACCACACACACACCACACACACACACCACACACACACCACACACACACACCACACACAACACACACACACACACCACACACACACCACACACACCACACACCCCACACACACACACCACACACACACCACACACACACCACACACACCACACATACACCCCCACACACACACCACACACACACCACACACACGCCCAAACCACACACACACCACACACAAACTACACACAAACCACACACACACCACACACACACCACACACACACCACACACACACCACACACACCACACACACCACACACACACCACACACACACACACCACCCACACACACCACACGCACCCCACACACACACCACACACACACCACACACACACCACACACACACAGAGACACACACCACACACACACACATACACCACACACACACACCACACACACACACCACACACACCCACACACACACCACACACACACCCAAACCACACACACACCACACACAAACCACACACACACCACACACACACCACACACAGAGACACACACACCACACACACACACCACACACACCACACACACACACAGAGACACACACACAGAGACACACACCACACACACACACATACACCACACACACACCACACACAAACCACACACACACCACACACAGAGACACACACACCACACACCCACACCACAAACACACCACACACACCACACACACCACACACAAACCACACACACACCACACACAGACACAAACCACACACACACCACACACACAGAGACACACACACACACACACCACACACACTCCACACACACCACACACACACCACACATACCCAAACCACACACACCCACACCACACACACACCACACACACCACACACACACCACACACCACACAGAGACAACACACCACACACACACCACACACACACAGCACACACACCCCACACACACACACGACGCACCACACACACCACACACACGTGACGTCACGACGACGCTTGTGCCAGGCTATGTGCACCTTGAGGCAACGTGAAGTGTCGAACGCCCACTGGCAGGAGGTCACAGGGCAGACCCAGCAGGTGCCACGGGTCGACTGACTGAGATGATTGAGATGACTGGCTGATGCACATCCTGTGCCCCCTACTGTGCCAACTTGCTGTGCTTTAGCCACCCGGCGCTCCGCTTGGTGTTGTGAGTGTCGCCTTTCCGCCCTCCGTTGTTGTTGGAGGGCGACTGCCTCCAACTGCCCAGTAGCGTCCTTCACGAGCCTCCTCCACAGAGGCCGATCTTGCCACCGCTGGTACCAGTCATCGGCAAGTCCACTCAGGTCCACATCCTCCTGTACCACATCACTCCATCTCTTCTCTACACCGTGCCGCGCCCGTTTAGCCCCTCGATCCGGCCGGACAAAAGCTGTTTAGGCATGCGGTGGCTGGGCATGTGGGCTCCGTGACCCAGCCAACGCAGCCTTGCCTGCCGGAGGAGCTCACCGATGTGACTTTGTCAATATCTTTCAAGGATTTGTGAGATCCTCACACAATCCAGCCTGGTTGAACCCAGGATGGATCATAGGCAGGCCAGCTTAAATGTTTCTAACCGGCGAAGATGTTCCATTAGAGGGTCCATTTGCAAGCGTAGAGAAGGAAGAAAATGACTGTGGCCGAGAAGACCCGAAGCTTCATGCGGAGCGACAGACCAGGTAGCTTCCAACCGATGAAAAGATAATGCCAGTCGACTGATTCGGAGTGAGACCTCTGCTGTTAAACCGGATCCAGTCATGATCACACTGCCCAGGTATGGGAAACTCTCCACTCTCTCCACAACTGCCCTATTACCAATTGGGAGTTGTGGGGGTGGAGTGTCCGATGGTACAAAATACCGAGGCAGGTGTTTAGTTTTGTTGGGGCTAATGGTAAGGAGGGAGGAGGAGTGAGGAGGGAGGGAGGGAGGAGGAGGGGGTGGATTAAGAATCCTACACCTCATCGTTTCAACCGCCGCGCCTGGAGATCGGCAATCCAACCCGGCTCTAACTCTGGATAGCGAGCCCGGTGTGTGGATGATTAAACTCCGGTGTTTTTTTTCTTTCGATTTAAAGCTTTCGTGACTGCAGGGATTCATCTTCTTGGTTCTTTCGGTAAAGTCACGTAGAAGGGAAATAATAAAATAAAAAAAATAAAACATAATAAAATAATTCTCACGACGGTGTTTGTTTTTCGTGTTTGTTTTCGTAACGTTCTGACCCCGGATTAAGATTGTGTAGGCCCCTGAGCTACAGGGCTACAGGCACTGTGATATTTACAAAAGTAAAACAAAGTTAAAGAGAAATACAATTATATTTTTTGCAAGGCTAACAACAAATGAAATTCGACATTCACAAGCGAAACTACTTTTCGCTTCATCTCTGGGGGCCCCTGGGCTTTAGCCCCTGAAGCCCCCACGCCTTGATCCGGCCCTGCCCCGACTGGACATCTAAGAATAAGAGCTTCATAGCTCATCAGATTCCCCCTGCAGTATGAATACATATTCTGAGTCTGATTCAACTGATCAACGATTTTAAAATATATTTTTACCCAGGTGTAAGGCCCCCACTGAGCTTGTGGCCATCACAGATGCTCGCTTAACGAATTGGGCTCATCATCATTATCATCGTTTCTAGATTTGAAGCTTTCGTGACTGCAAGGATTCATATTCTTAGGTTTTTTCGGTAAAGTCACGTAGGTAAAAAATTAAAATGAATAAAAGTAAAATAAAAATAAAATAAAAATCACGACGTTTCGGAGGCAACACAAGCTCCCGTCTTCAGGTGGAACCGTCACAGCCAGATTGCTGTTTCAAGTAACTTGCCTCTGAAACGTCGTGATTTTTATTTTATTTTTATTTTACTTTTATTAATTTTAATTTCTCTTACTTGATACAGCTATCGTGCTGTGACGGTCCCACCTGAAGACGGAAGCTTGTGTTGCCTCCGAAACGTCGTGATTTTTATTTTATTTTTTAGTTTACTTTTATTAATTTTAATTTTTTACCTACGTGACTTTACCGAAAAAAACCCAAGAATAACCATCATCATTGATTGGGAAAGTATAGCAGCAGACAATTCAACATTCCACCATTCGACGTCCATCGCAAGTCGCGACAGCTAGACAAGCCGGTGCCTGTCGCTGTTCGATACGACCCGTGCGAAAAACCGGTTCAAACCGGTTCAAACCGGTTCAAACCGATGTTGGGATCTGGCAGAACGCTTCACGATGGTGGTCAAGACCAATCCGGGAGCAGCAGCCTACGGACGCAACGCTGCGTCACGGTGGCTATGAGATGTTAACTACCTCGCCTGGTGCACAAGAGGTTATGGGTTCGATCCCGACCCTGACGCCTGCTGCTGTATATTTGGAGTCTGCGTGTGTCTCTCTCTCATCATCATCACGGTGGCTATGAGATGTTAACTACCTCGCCTGGTGCACAGGAAGTCGTGGGTTCGATCCAGACCCTGACGCCTGCTATTGCATATTTGGAGTTTGCGTGTCTCTCTCTCTCTCTTCATCATCACGGTGGCTATGAGATGTTAACTACCTCGCCTGGTGCACAGGAAGTCGTGGGTTCGATCCAGACCCTGACGCCTGCTATTGCATATTTGGAGTTTGCGTGTCTCTCTCTCTCTCTTCATCATCACGGTGGCTATGAGATGTTAACTACCTCGCCTGGTGCACAGGAAGTCGTGGGTTCGATCCAGACCCTGACGCCTGCTATTGCATATTTGGAGTTTGCGTGTCTCTCTCTCTCTCTTCATCATCACGGTGGCTATGAGATGTTAACTACCTCGCCTGGTGCACAGGAAGTCGTGGGTTCGATCCAGACCCTGACGCCTGCTGTATATTTGCAGTTTGCGTGTCTCTCTCCCAGTGGTGGCGTGGATTTTTCTCCGGGTCCTCCAGTTTTCCCCCCCACTTCCACATCGAGAATCGACCCACGAGCCGTCAGAGTCATTGTCCGCTGCTGTAGGTTGCCCCGTCGTGATGATGACGACGAGCCCACCACGCTGAGCTTTCATTTGCAATGTCCACGAGGTCGCTCCTGACAAAGAGCTCCACGGCGGCTTGCACGTGGGGAGAATTAAAGTTGTAGTTGTATTGGTAGGAACCTCCTGGCTACACCAGCCCACAGGGGATTATTGTGTCCGTCCGTCCGTCGTGTCGTGCATCCAAACATGAGAGGGGTGGGGCTGGGTGGAGAGGGGAGGGTGGGGAGAGGCTGGGTGGGGA